>NW_008705439.1:25934-29266 GCF_000326865.2 Helobdella robusta | reverse complement strand
TGTATATATATATATATATATATATATATATATATATATATATATATATATATATATATATATATATATATATATATGTACGTTCATCCGTTTCCTAAGATGACTAATGCTCCTGACCTTTAACCTTTTAGTGGTTTTTGTATATACGTGTGTGTTAATTTGTATTTTGGGTATTATTGTGTATTTTTAGAGGTTTGTAGGTTTTATATGTGCTTATTTGTATGTGTTTTGTATAAATGAGTATTCTTACATTCATAGTATTCACAAAATATACAAACAGGAACATCCAATATACAAAGGCATAAACCAACCAGGAAACAAATAAATGTCTTGGCTATTGAATTTTGTATGTTTGTATATCTGTATGTGTGTGTGTACGTGTGTGTATGTTTGTGTGTGTGTTAGTGTGTGTATGTATGTGTGTGTGTGTGTGTGTGTGTGTGTGTGTGTGTGTGTGTGTGTGTGTGTGTGTGTGTGTGTGTGTGTGTGTGGTGTTTTGTGAAAGATGCCTAGAAATTAATTATAACACGGTAGTCGTAAATATATTGATTGTCTGCATTGGTTTGACTGGACGATCGTAGAGTAAAAATATACGAGGGCATTTTGTTTGCGTGTATGAAGTGTTTTTTCATATTTTTTTTTCATTTTTTCATTTTTTTTGTTTTTTCATTTTTTTTTATCAAAAAACGTTATTTCATAAAAATTGAAGTTAAGTGTTAGTAAAGTTAAGTCAAGCATTCTTGGTGCCCCAAAAATTTAAATTGAACCAATTTAAGAAATAACAAAATAAAATTGAATTACAGTTCGTTGCAAAAATGACATTTAAGATATTAATTGTGGTGTTCGTTAGTTAGCCTGGAAGAAAAAATAAAGAATGGAAATATGTAAAAACTAAAAATACAGAATGTACACTAAAATAGTCTAATATAGAAAAGCGACGGTTCGAAGCAAACTATGAAAAACAAACAAGAGAATTTTGTTTTTTTTTTAAACAGGTTGTAAGACTTTTTCTCGGTGATAAGGAAGGCAGTTCCAAGTTTTGAGAACGTTAAAACCAAAGTTTCTACTGTTTTTCTTGTTGTTTTCAATTGATGTTTTTAAATTTCCTGCTATAACTGGTCCTGAAAAACAAAACACTAATTTTTTGCTTTTTTTGTGTGTTTGTGTTTGTTTGTCTTTACGTGAACGTCTGTGTTTGTATGTTTTTAAGTTTGTGTGTGTGTTTGTTTGTGTGTACCAAATACTAAATACGTTTGTATGCTTCATTTCCTGTTTGTTTTTGGTTTCTACACACACGCACACACACATGCACACACACACGCACACACGCACACACACGCGCGCAAACACGCAAGCACACACGCACACAATCACTATGCTCGCCAAGTAATTTCATTTTTAATGGCGCCAAAAAATTGAAGAAAGGAAGAGATATTTGCAATTAAAATGCTCCGTTACAGATCAGCAAACAGTACAAGGTCTTTTATTCATCTAATTAATTCGTCTTCCATTCATTTTTTTCATTTTTTAAATGTTTTTCACTTTTTTTGGTTTTTTATTCGTTTCATTCAATCCTTCATTCATTCGTTTGTGAAATTTTTAAGCTTTCAACTGGTTTGTTTGTTAATTTATCTTTCAATTAATTAAATTTTTCATTGATTTAATGATTCATCCGTCCGTTTATCCATCCATTCATTTATCCATTTAACCATCCACTCATTCATCCATTCATTCTTTATTTATTCATTCATTCATTCTTCATTCATTCATTCACTCATTCATTCATTCACTCACTCACTTGTTGATGGTCAAGTGTTCTTTCATAAAATGCCGGTGAAAGCAATAGAAATATTTTTTTCTAGAACGTTTTTCAATATTTTTTACATAATAATTACATTATTATCATTATTATTGTTGTTGTTTTTTTGTTGTTGTTTTTGTTGTTGTTGTTTTTTGTTGATGTTGTTGTTCATATTATTTACAAAAGTATTACCATCATTGCTATCTTGCAAACGAACAATGGAAAAACAAAGCGGGACGGAACTCTAACACGCCAATTCTCAAACATCAGCTTTATACACTCATGCATACATACATACATTCATTCATACATACATACATACATACATACATACATACATACATACATACATACATACATACATACATACATACATACAACATACATACATGCATACACACATACATACATGCATACATACATACATACATACATACAAACCTGTTTGTATCTAATCTCTGTATGCTTTATTCGCGACGTACTTATGCGTGCGTATAAATACGTATACGTAAAGCATATGAATGACTTTGTATGTGTATTATTGTTTGCTGGTTTCCATGTATGTATGTTTGCATGTATGTTTGTATGTGTTTCTGTTTTGTATGTGTGTGTTTGTATGTGTGTTTCTATGTGTGTTTGTATATGTGTGTTTGTATTCGTTTATGTGGGCATCTATCAGGCTCACGTGTTTCTTTGCATAACTCCATAATTTTCATGACTCCAACCTCAAGTGATGATAACCTACGAAAAATTCCAATAGACAAACACACAGCACACACACATACAAACACACCTATACACATACACACGTACATACACATGTGTACAAAATACGTATGCTCACGCATACATACATGCACTTATTTAATTTCTTGATATATTTATTCCTTATGTCCGTTCATGTGATTATCAACATGCAACCTTTACAAATAATACAAACACATAAAAACAAACAAACATACATACAAATAAACAAACATACAAATATACAAACATACAAATATACAAACATACATACAAACATCGTTCGGTTGACGCAACATATACCATTTTCGCGGAACCCAGCCGTTTTATTCCACCGTTAATCATCAGCAACCTGTTTTGCTTTGTGTGTATGTTTGTATGTTTTTGTAGACTTGTATGTATGTTTGTATGTTAGTATGTATGTTTGTATATTTATCTTTTCATGGTTTTATTTGTATTTTCGTGTTTATAAGTGGTTGTATTTTAATTATGAATTTACGCGTTTGTATGTAGGTATTTGTGCGTGTGTGTGTGTGTATATGATAGTAAGTGTGTGTTTGTGTGTGTGTGTATGTGTGTACCTGTGTCAGTTTGCGTGTATGCGTATATGTACGTGTGCGTACTTGTATGTTATATTCCATTACAATTGCCATCAATAAAATGTTCATTTTGTTTTTGATTGAGTAGCTCAGTGCAATACTTGCATATGAACATTATTTGAGTCTCCGCATCATGAACATATGAAAAAATTTTAACGCGTGTGTGTGTGTGTGTGTGTACAGTGTGT
>NW_008705439.1:24202-25461 GCF_000326865.2 Helobdella robusta | reverse complement strand
GGAATGGATGAAAGTAATTAAAATTTCCACAACGGTTAGCCGGTTGTTGTTAGGCTGCTGTAACGTTCCTTTTAATTGGAGGGATCTGAAAAATTGAATTAATGAACCGTCAAATAATTGGATGAATGAATGGATGAATGAACGAACGAACAAACGAATGAATGAATGGATGAATGAATGGATGAATGATTGAATAAATTAATTATTAAAAGAAAGAATGATGGAGTTAACGAATAAATAAACGTACATAAGTACATTGTACCGCTCAAGTTCACACAAGCATGTACATTGTACAATATACACACATAGGCATGCACATATTCACACACATACACTCACTCAAACAATCACCAACACACACACATACATACATCACATACATTTATGCATACACACACACACACACACACACACACACACACACACACACACACACACACACATACATACATACATTTATGCATACACACACACACACACACATACATACATCTATGCATACACACACACACACAAACGTATGCACTTCCTCTACGTACAACATAATTTATTGCGTCTTGCAGAAAATTTTCGCTTCTAGCTCTGGAACGAAGACAATTTTTTTATTCTTTTTCATTCTCTTCGAATTTTCTAGAATTTTTTTTCATTTAATCGTGAATCTTCTTGTTCTATTGTTGTTTTTTTCAAAATACAGTTTAACACTTTTTGGTTTTCAATTTAATTTTTATGGTGATTCATTGGAGTTGTAATTATTTTCCTCATGAAGGCATACATTTTTTCCTTCATTTAATTCTTCCCTTCATTCCTTTATTCATTTTTTCTTCATTCTTTTGTTAATTTAATTGTTAATTCGTTCATTCATTCATTCATACAACTGTTGCTCACTCATTCATCTTCCTTGCAACAACTTCCACAACAAATATGTAGAGAAAACGTCAAATCATCCATCTACAAGCAAATTAATTCATGTTATAACAACAACAACATCAAACACATCAACAACAACGACAGCAACAACAACGACAGCAACAACAACGACAGCAACAACAACGACAGCAACAACAACGACAGCAACAACAACGACAGCAACAACAACGACAGCAACAACAACGACAGCAACAACAACGACAGCAACAACAACGACAGCAACAACAACGATTCGTTCATGTTTTTATATTTACAAATCAGCCAGACTCAACTCTCAAGACTTGCCGGTCGAAACACCACACACACACACCACACACACACCACACACACAC
>NW_008705439.1:0-23909 GCF_000326865.2 Helobdella robusta | reverse complement strand
TCATACGCACACACGCACACACACAAATATACATACACAATTACACATACACACGTACACGTATACATTATTCGTTTTTAAACTATTCGACAGCTCCCGCAAACATGTTTTTAGGCAAACAAACATTTGCCTGTTAGCATTTTTAAACATTCATACGAACATACAAACAAACAAACAAACAAACAGACACAAACAAGCAAATAAAACAAACACAAACAAACAAGAACATCTTTCACTCCTCAACATATCAAACCAGAGCGTGCCCATCTTGACGGTTTCCAAAACGTCATTAACAATCATTAATTTTAATTGGCCATTAATATGATATTAATAATAACAACAACAATTTTAATTATTATTATTATGATAATTAATTATTAATAATTAATACCATAATTATTATTACTATAAATTGAAGCTAACATCATCCGGTTTAAAAAAAAACCACCAATTCCTTTATTACATCAACACTAAAAAACTTAAAACAGAATGAACAACAACAATAAAAACAACAGTTATCATAATAAATAACAATAATAATTATAAATAATAATAATAACTATAATTATTATTAGAGTAATTTCTTGTTAACGGCACAGTTGCGGACAATTTTGTTGAACGTGCTCAAGTAGATGACACTAACCATTCTAAGCAGACCCATGCTAAATACCTGAAAATAATTATTATAATTATTTGTATTTATTATTATAATTATTCATAATAATAATAATTATTATTATTATTTATTATTATTATTACTATTAACGGTTATTATAATTATTATTATTTATTATTATTATTACTATTAACGGTAAAAATTTAATAAAAATTCCATAAAAGATAATAGATGAGAATGTTAGTTTACACAATCATTAAAACGGATGGCCATAAATGGCCAAACAAACGAAAGACACATGTAAAGAGCTGAACAAACACACATAAACGCCCACACGAACCTCACCCGCAAACAAACAAACAAACAAAAACACAACAACATACATACAAACAAACATACAAGAACATACACACAAACTACACAGACAAACATACAAAAAATGCCCGCAAACAAACATGCATGCATGCATGCAACAACAAACAAACAAATATCATATACAAAAACATACAAACAAACAAGCAAACAAACTAGGCACCTGAATGAAGGTGTCAGTTAGATTAGTTGTCGGGGAGAAGCCGGCAGTTAAATGGTTCATAAAGAAACCTTCCAAGCCGATATATATGCTGAAGGTACCATCCTAATGGAAAAGCAATAAAAAAAGTCTAGTCATCATCATCATCATCGTCATCGTCATCATCATCAGCGCCATATATTCATCATTATCATCACCGTCGTCGTCGTCATCACCACCATCATCATCTCCATCCATCATCAACCTGTTGTTCGGCGTCATCACCAACGATTTTATCATTTGTGTTATCATTATTATCATTGTGCATAAAAATATTTTGTCTACTCAAGTTTTCTTAAAACACACAGACATACAAAACACACACACACACATACACACACACAAACATACAAACAAAGAAACAAAGAAACAAACCCACCACAATTCCTTGAATAATTTTTTTGGCAACATCTGAAGAGTCATGCAGACCAGAGCTCTCTGATATCAACTTGGTCTCGAGAGGCTAAGGATGTTGATGTAGAAGATGAAGATGTCGATGATGACAATTAATGATATGATAAATGATATCTATGAAAAACGGTCACACACACACACACACACACACACACACACACACACACACACACACACACACACACACACAAGCACGATGTATGATACAGCTTTAATGATGAAGTCAAATATTACAACAGTAAAAGTAATGGAAATAACAAAAAATCCTCATCATCATTTTCATCACCCTCATCATTATCATCACCTTATTCTTCATCTCCTCATCGTAGCCAGGCGTTTTTGTGTCTGGAGGGAAGGCCAAACAGACGTGAACATTGTACGGAAGCACCTGGAATATGTCACCAGAACCATCGTCATCATCACATCATCGTCGTCGTCGTCATAACCATCCTATCACCTTCATCATGATAACAACCATCACACCCGTCATCATCACCATCACAACCATTCTCATCATCATCAAAACAACATCTATAATCATCATCATCACCTCCATTTGTAATGACTCGGCGAATCCCCTCAGAGCAAACTTGGAGCCACTGTAGGCAGAATACCCGTACAATCCCACCTGGCCAGCCTGAGATGAAATTAGTACAATGCGACCTCTTCTTCTGGCCTTCATTTGACCAATCACAGCCTTCGTACAGTGGACGCTGCCCAGGTAGTTTAAATCCATGAGTTTCTATTGGCCGGCGTGAAAAAATGAACAGCCCATGAGAATAGGTTGAAAATCAACAACAGCAACAAAATTGTACTAAGCAACAACAGTTAATATGATTAACAAAGTATGATAATATTATAAATAATTATGATATACATAATTTTTTTAAATATTCATAATTCAAATGCAACGACCTTGAACTGATCAACGTGTAAATCTTCCAAGGAGCCGGCCACAGAAAAGCCAGCTGAATTGATTAACACATCCACTGGCCCTAACTTTGATTCTGCCTAATTATGGGAAAACTGCTTTTATTCAATCAAATAACATCTATAATGACAATAATCAATAGAATGAAATTAATTTAAAATAATGATAATGATATATTGAAATCAAAATTATTATAATAATAACAAAGAAATTAATGAAATCAGCAGTCTACTTCGCTCATCATTTTATACAAATAAGTACTAATAGAGAATGTTAGTTTAGAAAAAAAAGGTTCATACAATATTCCTATCGTAATATATTGAATATGATGATGATAAAACCGAGTATAATGATTATAAAACTGAGTATGATGATGATAAAACCGATAACAATAATAAAAATAATAATTATTTTAATTATAACAATAATTATAACAATAATAATGATAACCTGTTTAATGATATCATTTACTTCGTCATAATTTCTGCTGATGTCAACTGAAAAATACTGCACTGTGTTCTGTCATATCATCATCAATCATTATTATACATATCACCATCATCAGCTTCTCATCATTATTAAAATGTGTGCATGTGTGTGTGAGTGGGAATGTGTGTGTGTGGGAATGTGTGCGTGTGGTATATATAGGTGTGCATATACAAGAGTTCAAACCTTTTTATTTGTCTTGGAATGTTCCAGTAAATATTTTTGGGTTTCTGCTAATTTTTTCTTGAAATTATTAAATTTTCAATATTGATGATTTTATAGTGAAAAATAATAAATATAATGAAAAATAATAAATATAATAATAATAATAATATTTAAAATTAAATTAAGTGAACATGAAATAATTTAACTACTAACAACATCTCTAGCTAACAATGTGACATTAGCTCCTAATTTGAAAGCTTGCTCAGCTAAGGATCGGCCAATCCCACTTGAACCTCCTGTTATCTATGCAAATACACAAATATGGGAATAAAATAAAATTTAAATTAAATTTTATAAAAATTTCAAAAATTTGTTTTGCCACTAACTAAATAACTAAACTTAAATTAACTTTAAAATTAAAATTTTAATTTTAAATTTCTAACCAGGACATGAGAACCTGGGAAATGGAATTTCTTCGGAAATTTAAACAAAAATAATTTAATAAAATAAACAAAAATAAACAAAAACATAAAAATAGCCAGTAAAAAACTATAAAGCATAACTCTAACTAAAAATAAAAAGTACGAAAAAGTTAATTAAGGAGCGAAAAATCACGAAGTTGTTGTACACATTTACTTTTAAAGAAATAGAAAAAGGATGGATGGTAATAATTGTATGGACGGACACCTTGATTACATCCATACACAGACACAAACACACATACAAAGACACCCATACCCACATATATAAAATACCAGGTATTTTCAGGTATATATATATTATTTATTCTATAAATAGGTATACAGATATATATATATATATATAATTGAATATTATGTACATATTAAATATATGGTATTTGTTAAAGAGTTCCCAATCTTATAATAACTCGATTTCTATAATAAAATATAGATATCATATATATATATAGAATAGAGCATGTATATATAAAAATAATATATTTGTTAAAATGTTGCTAAAATATGCATTATTTTGCCCAAAACCAAACAATGACGTTTCAGTTAAACATATTTTTAGAAAGAACACACACAATAATAATACCACCAGTATTTTATTAAGAACTTATGTTATTTAGCGTTACTATCAATTATTATTGTTGGCCATCCTAATAATTCATTAATTAATCAACCAATTAGTTAAAACCTTTGCTGTTAACTTCATCGTTAATTGTTATCTCAAACACCATCGGCTATTAAAATCATCCTCGAAAAGGATTTTCAAGATCAAATTATTCACTAAACACCAACCAATTAATTAAATAAGTAATTAAATAGTGGATTAATTGGCTAATTAATGAAAAATATATCTTAAACTGTTATTTCAACTGATAAAACATACAAGTTAATCCCTCCATCATGAGGGAAATAATTAACCTTCAAGTAGGACAGTGTGGCAATCAAATCGGGTCAAAGGTTAGAGTTCAGTCGTGGGTCAAACATTTGTAGAGAATGCTTTACATTCAAATACTCAGTAACATAAAATATAAGACATAGTAAGGAACATTTTTAAAAAGTTTGATCATGATTATCTATCCTATAACGTTCGAAACGTTCCGTTAACAGTTTTGGGAAGTGATAACTGATGAACATGGTCTAGATTACAATGGCATCTATAAGGGGCAGAATGAAATAATGGCTGAGAGGTTGAACGTTTATTTCAACGAAGGGACAGGTTTATTTGAGAATTTATTCAATCTTCAACTGATTATTAGAAATGTTCAATGTTTTCTGTATTGAATAACACATCAAAGCCATGTTCTTACTGTATGTAAATGATTAATTGTAACCAAATAATAATACAAACACATATTTCTATCAGAGGCAAAATTACTGTCACATATAACCTACAAAAAATAATGTATGAAATTCCCATTCCCAAAGGTTCCCGATACTACCCACGCTCAATCCTCGTTGACACGGAGCCAGGAACGATAGACACGATAAGAGCATCAGCCCTTGGAAATATGTTCAAACCTGAAAATTTGGTTTTCGGTCGGTTTGTTTGATTACATTTGCCTTATTTTCCCCTGTACTGCATACACACATTTTTATTTCGTCATCTTTATACGTTGCTCTGGTTTTGAGATACGTAGATAAGCTTGAAATACTACATGATGGCGATTTTTACAATGTAGTCAGTGCGTTTCACGTTCAACTGCACATCTTACAGTTAAAAAATGCAAAAATATCCAGGCTTTCTTGAGAGCTATTCGAAAAAATTATAAACTCACCATGGGTTTATAATACTTTCTGAAAAAAATAGCCAATTTAAAATACTAGGTCAGACGGGGGCAAGCAACAACTGGGCCAAAGGTTATTTTGCCGAGGGGTCGGAGATTGTAGAAATCGTGATGGACGCTTTGAGAAGGGAAGCGGAGATGACGGATCTGTTGCAAGGGATACAGATGACGCACTCTCTTGGCGGAGGAACAGGATCAGGTATGGGAACGCTTTTGTTGAATAGAGTAAACGATGAGTACCCGGATAGAATTGCTTCCTCCTTCTCCGTACTTCCATCACCTAAAGTTAGATTTGTCATTTATCATCGATACTTTTGTTCTTGTTAATGATGTCGTCAATAAAATTTTTCAAAAATGAAAAGTGATTAAATTGTTTAGATGAACATTCTTGAGTATTACATTTTATGGAACTCCCAATTTCGATTGCTATTAACAAACACCAGGTGTCAGACACGGTCGTTGAACCGTACAACTGCGTGATGGCCTTGTACCACCTGACGGAGAACACGGACGAAACATTCTGCATCGACAACGAGGCTCTCTACGACATCTGCTTCCGAACGTTACGACTTGCAAACCCAACGTACGCCGACCTTAATCACTTGGTCTCACTGACCATGAGTGGAGTCACTACATCTCTCAGGTTTCCTGGCCAGGTTACGTGCATGAATGTAAAACAAACGCATTTTCTTTTTTTAGATTAGGATAAATGTCATTTCAATTAATTTATAACAAATTTTCATGTCCTCATTTTTATTCAGCTAAACTCAGATCTGCGTAAGCTTGCAGTCAACATGGTTCCATTTCCGCGTCTACATTTCTTTCTTCCAGGATTCGCGCCGCTAACGAGTAGCGGCAGCCAGAGTTTTCGTTCGATAAAGATTGCAAATCTCGTCCATCAGATGTTTGATGCGAAGAATTTAATGGCTGCTTGTGATCCGAAGCATGGCAGGTTGGAGTTGGATCTGTAAATGCTGGCTGGATGTGTGGCAAACGAAAACCAAAGCAGCAACATCATTAACTACTGGATCGAACAAACGAACACTGAAACACACAGGTATCTAACAGTGGCTGCCATGTTTCGAGGAGTGGCTTCGGCGAAAGAAGTTGACGAGCACATGTTGAACGTCCAGAGTAAGAACAGTTCATATTTCGTTGAGTGGCTACCGAACAACATCCAAACGTCCCTCTGTGACATACCACCGAAGGGTCTGAAAACTGCCGCAACTTTTATCGCCAACAACACCTGCATACAGGTTCATGCTGAATTTATTTCGCGAGTTATCATTTGCTGATCGCTGCAAGTTACAAAAGCGTTCAAAACACACATGCACACCCACACATCAAAAATGGTGAGCGTACGTACGTTAACACACATCCACATATACTACAAACAGTGGCGGATTTAAGGGGCAGGGGAGCCGAGGGGACCATTTTTACGTACTAAAGTACGTAAATGTGGCGCCAGATTTCTGTGAATGTGGCGTTGAATTAGTGAATTAAGCTCGTAGTTTGTCGCTAGTTTCATGTAGTACTCAATCTCCTGAGCATGAAAATGTAGGATTTGGTATGGAAAACCCAATTTTTTTACAATTCAGTAAAGCTCTGTTTTTAGTCAAAAAACGACCAAAAATTGACGTGAGTAACCCAAAAAAATCACTGGCCTAATTTTAGCCAAACTTGTAAAAATTTTTAAACCTTTGCCCCCGGTCAAAGTTGTTTAGATTTGCCCCTGGCAACATACAACACAATCACATCTCTAGGAGTTATTCAAACGAGTTGTAGACCAGTACTCGATGATGCACCGAAGAAAAGCCTTCCTACACTGGTACATGGCCGAAGGGATGGAAGAATCGGAATTTATCGAAGCAGAGATGAGCTTAAACGATCTAATATCCGACTACCAACACTGTCAGGACAGTCCTGCTACATTTACCGAATACGAAGAATCGATACCCGACGAAGTTCTAACGGAAACTCGATCCGACTCGGCGTACGATTCGACCCACGAATTTTTAAATGTGAAAATTTTTAATGAAAATTCGCGGACAAGAAATGCATTAAACGAGTTAGACATGCTATATTGAAAAATAAAAATAATAAACGAAATAAACGAAAAATATCTATAATTTCCTTTTATTAATAAATACCCGAATTCACAAGTTAAACTATTGAAATGATCAAACATTGCATATTAATTAATCAACTAACCAACTAACCAACCAACCAACCAACCGATCGATCAATCAATAATTCAAACAAATCTAATCATTTAATCAAATTTTAAGAGAAACAAGCAGTAGCACATAATCCAAACGAGCAATTCACCATCAGCGGTGCAAGTAACCTAGCTCCTAGATGAATGAAAATTCAATAAAACTTAACAAAAACGAATGTTAAAAATTTAAAACAACCAAATCCATCGAATAAATAAATGAAACACAAGAAAGTAGAACTGATAAAGAAGTTGTATGAATTATTAATTACAGGTTTCGCGTCAGAAATCAATCAATTCTTAGACCGCACCATCATCATCTTCATCATCATCGTTTACATGGTTGCAATCACAACAAGCGTCGTCGCTGTCATCATCACCATCCTCTCCATCATCATCGTCGTCGTCACCATCGAGTGATGTGATTGGTGATTTTGTGGCAATGAGACCTCTGTTGTAGAGGAGTTGAGCCAGTGCCATCTGGTTATAAAATTAAACAAGTTGATGAATTATTGAGTAAATGAATATATCAGCACCACTGTCTGTCCATCCATTTAAACTGTCAATCAATTAATCGACCGATAAACCAACCAAACCAGCCAGCCATCCAACCAATCAATCAACCTGCCAGCCAGTCAATCAATCCATCATTCAGCCAACCAATCAACTAACTTGTTTTTCCAGATCCTGTATAGGCAACTCCTCGACCAGCACAAACTCCGGGTATTTATTCAAGAGGAACTCAATTACTTCAGCTTCCTAAAAAATGAGTATCAAGAATAATAATAATAATAATAATAATAATGATGATGATGATAAAAGAAATAGTATCATAAAAAGTAGTAAAAATGATAACAATAGCAGCAATTGTAACAGCTATAAACATAAACTTGAATTAAAAGTCTTAGTAAGAATAGTAATAGAAGTGCAAATAACATAAGTAGCAGTAGTAGTCCAGCAGTAATAGTAATAGTAAAAGTATTAGTAGTAGTAGCAGTAGTAGTAGTAGAAGCGTCAACAGCAACAGTAGTAATAATACTAGCAGTAGTGGCAGATGCAGCAGCAGTAATGGTAGTATTAGTACCATCAACAATAATAACAATGGAAACGGAGCAGTGCAATTAATGCGTATGTAAATGAAAAAAATTTACCAAAAATTGGAACAATTACTAATTAATTATGAATAATTACTAATCAATTACAAATAATTACAATTAATTATAAAAATTATAACAGCTGACCTCGTGTTCGACCTCAATACATTTGGACTCCGACCCTTCGTAGACACGAGCGTTCTCTAAATTGTGGTACACACTGACTGTCTCTTCTGATACAAGTCTGTCATTGGTGATGTGTGATCGGTTATATCAGTGTGGTGGTTGTGTTTGATGAGGAGTTGAGTCAGTAATCGGTGAGTCAGTAATCAAGTCGAATCAATCGTTAATCCGACTAATCTAATCAACCAATCAACCATTCAACTAACTTGAACATTCCATCTATCAACTAGCCAGTCTGGTCAATCAATCAACCAACCAAACAACCGGCCAGCCAACCAACCAACCGGCCAGCCAGCCAACCAACCTAACAGATCCTCTCCTAATTATCCTTATCTCAGTGTCAGGTTCTATCTCGCAGGCTTTCATCACAGTACCCTTGCTTTCGCTCCATCTCTCACCATTTCCAAAAACACTGCACTCTTTCTCATCTTTATTTTGAAAGAAGGAAAGAGACATTTAAATCAACAAATAAATATAATAGTAGCTATAATAATAATAAATGGAAAAAAATGAGAGAAGAAACTTCGAGAAAGAAAGAGATGGAGAGAAAGAGAGAGAGAGAAAGGGAAACGTACATTCAGTAAGACATGGAGGTAAAGATGACTTGAGATAGGCCACGCCCAGCTGATCGACGGCCGGGTCGATAGGGCAGTAGCTCCACAACCGATCAATCAAAGTTTTCAACTTGTCCGTGAACCTTTTCCTGCTCTCTGTTTCCTGTGAAAGAACAACAAAAATAATAACAACCACAACAAAAATAATAACAACAACAACAAAAATAATAACAACAACAACAATAACAACAACAATAATAATAAAATAATCCCCGACATAATCTGAAAAGGCCATGCCCATATAGTTGAGATAGTTAGTAGGCAATGACGTCCTGAAATCCACATCCTCCTCCATTGCTATCTCAACTGCTCTCGGTAGCATCTGTTGTCGAGATTTGTAAGAATGGCTGATATTTAAATTTTGCCTTTGACTGAATCAATTAAGTGTGTGTGTGTGTGTTTGTGCGCGCGCGTGTGTAATGTTGTGTGTTTGTGCGCGCGCGTATGTGTGTGTGCCATACATCTGATTGAATGTTTGATTTAATTGATCTCATAATTAAATGATTGAGAGATAGTCCATCGAGTTATAACCCCTAAAAATCTAACATATGAATCAAAAATTGAATCAATCAACCCTGAATGAATGAATGAATAAATAGGTGAGTGTATAAATAAGTAAATGAGTGAATGAATGAGTGAGCGAATGAGGGAGTGAACGAATGGGAACAAGCATGTCAGACAAACTTTTTGTATCAAATCTCCCCATGTATTCCTCTGTCCCACAGAAAATGTGATATGCAGTGAGTGACTGTCGTCTGGAGTTTTTCCCTGGGCAATTCATGTATCAATCAATCAATCAATCAATCAATCAATCAATCAATCAATCAATCAATCAATCAATTAACCAACCAATCAGCCAACCAACCAATCAATCAATCAACCAATCAGCCAACCTGATGAATGAAACCTCTTGGGAAGTACAACAAATCACCGGCTTCTAGCATTACATCAAGCACTGGCTCTGACAAATCAGCTGACTTGAAATTCGCTGCAAAGAAAAATAAAACGTAGAAACAAAAAAATAATAGTAATGATAAATAATAATAATAATTTAGTGAAAATTGAAAGAATAAAAATAATACAAATAGAAAAAATATTTGACACTGACGACTTGAAAACCTCGGTAGAACTTCTGATTCATTCCTTAATAAAATAATATTAATACAAGCTTATAATACAAGTAGTAATAATTATATTAATTATAATAGACAAACACACACACACACAAACAAGCAAACAAAAAAACACACAAACAGTGTATTACCTCGGTTCATAAACCTGCCAATGTTTTTTTCCCTCCACTTGGAGTATGAAGGCCTCAATGTCATCCCAATGTGGGGCGAACCCCTGCGTACCGGGCGGGGTCAAATATCTAGGTCAAAGGTCAAGAATAAGATCGAATGTAATTAGTAACTTTAGTGAATGAATGTTTGGACTTTTAGGCAGAGAGTTCATAAGCCAGATTTATAAAAACTGTAATCAAAGTAGATGCATTAAATATGAATATTGGCAACCTAGTTAGATAGAGATAGAAACATACAAAATAAAGTGAGAGAAAGAAAAAGAGAGAGAGAGAGAGAGAGAGAGAGAGAGAGAGAGAGAGAAAATGACAAAAATAACATACACGTTAGCACCAGCCATGCAGCAAAAAAATTCCTGGAGAAGACTGAGCACAAACCAGATTGGCTTGCTGTATGTTTGAGGATTCAACAATCTTACTGAACAACCTTGCTGCATATGTATTTATGTATGTATGTTTGTTTGTTGGTATGTATGTATGTGTATGTAATTATGTATGTTTGTGTGTATGAATGTATGTATGCAAGTATGAATACATGTTTGTATGTATGTGTGTATGTATGAATGTGATAATGTATGTGTGTGTATGTATGTTTGTTTGTCTGTATGTATGTAAGTATGAATGTGTGTGAGAACCAAACCTGATAGAAATCCCAAACAACAGGAGCATGGGCTCGGCCATCTGGGTTGTGTGTTTCCCTTTGTTCATTCAGGTAGGTCACAATGTCAATGTTCTCCGTGAAGTTTAAGGAGTTCTTTTGCATTGTATGTATGTATGTATGTATGTATGTATGTATGTACGTATGCATGCATGTATGTCTGTTTGTATGTATGTTTGTATGTCTGTTTGTTTGTATATATGTAAGTATTAAATAGAGGCTAATATAAAAAAATGTATTTGACATTGAGCATACACTACATCAGCAGCTAAATATACATGTACAATCCTAAAAATACATAATAGTAAATATTTAAATATTTTTGATGATTTCTCTCTCTCATCTCTGTCTCTCTCTCTCTCTCCATCCTTCTTTATATATAAACATAAAAAATAGATATAAATATAGTAAAACATTTTAAAAACTTATGAAAGAAAAAAGTATCAATAGACAGATTAGTCAAAATTTTTCAAAATACATCTCTGAGGATCTTATCAAATTCCGAAGTGCTGAAGAGGGCCTTGTTATAATCAGGGTTGTGCCTTCGAACTAGCAGGGGTTTCTTTTCCCAGATATCCCTGAAGAACTTCACAGAGGTCACTGGCTGGATGAGGTAGTCAAAGATCTTGCTACCCTCCAAATAACTGTCGCCCAGTCTTTCCTCGTTGAGTGGGCGGGTCCAGGCACTCGATGTTGTTGATGATGACCGCAGAAGTGTTGTTGGCGGTTTTTGTTGCTTGGATGTTGTTATAGGAACTGCTGGTGGTTTTTTGGATGATTTTACAGTCTTTGGTGCTGTCTTCACGCCACATCCACCGACGTTCTTGCTCAATTCTGCTTTCTGTTTAGTGAAAATGACGTGTTACAAGAAGAATTTATCGAATGGCTAGTATGGGTATATTAATTTTAACATGAGAAAATTGAAAATGATGATAAAACATATAGGATATAGGTTTAATGATAAAACAATGTCTTAAAGCAAGAATACAGTAATAAATTTTAAAATAGAATAGATGAAATACAACAGTTACAGGTGAAGTTTTTGGGAAAGCCCAATTGGGAATGTCGAGCTTGGGTCTCTTTGGCGGCTTTCCATAACTGCTGACATCAGTTTCAGAGTTTGATTGCTTCTTCTTTCTTTGAACTTTACCCAACAACACTCTTAAACTTGATTTAGAGTCTTTCAATGTTTTCGAGTTGATGAATTCTAGAAGATTCAAAATTTTGTGAAAAATTACTTTTTAAACAGAAACCAAAGAAGATAAAGATTTTTTAAAATTCATTCATTGAAATTACTCAAACTGAACTTTTCCTATAATTATTAAAAATCACTTCTCTAAAAAAAATTTACAATGATCTAGAAATTTTTTATATTTCTATAAAAATAAACCTTTTGACGAGAGATTAACACCAAGAAGCAAGGACTGCCTGGCCTTTCTTTTAATTGGGACAGCAGATGAACCAACATCTTCGTCACTCATTATTGAGTTGTTCAGGGCCTTTGATAAACTTTTCCTCATTTTTTTCACTTTATTCTTATTATCAATACTGTCCCCACTGCCTAACAATTTCTCCTGAATAGAAAATATTTTCTATTTTATTATAACATGTAAACATTTTTCAAGTAATTTGATAATGCAAAATAATATAAAAAATAAAATTGAACAAACTAAAAGTAAATTTATTTTACCTTGAATTTTTTCAGACTGCTTCCTTTGCTTTTTCTTTCCTCTATCTTGACATCTTGAAAAGATTTTGGGGTCTCTAACTCTGATTGAAAATCTGATTTCTTTGGTCTTCCTCTTCCCCTGATTGATGGTGAGGGAAGCTGAGTCTTCTGAGTTTTTATTTTGGGAGATTTTGCCAGATTACCATTCTTAGGATTAAAATTTTGAAAGTATCTTAAAAAACGTAATTTTTTAGTAACGCAAGTTGTTTTTAGATGAGTTATTTTACTAAATAGTAAATTATTCAATAAAATAAATTAATAAAATGAAAACGCAATATCTGCAATATGAATGGAAAAAACATTAAAAAATAATAGCTAACAACTGGTGATTTGGATGGAGGCCGAGTCTTTGGGGAGGTTTTAGCCATGGCGATGACAATATTAAAAGCCGTCAGACAAATTTCATCAAAATAAATAGTTTAACGAATAAAAACACGAATAAATTATGGTAAAAAATAGGATAAAACACGGATTTTAATTCAAAAATCCACGCCGCACCTCAACACCGGGACTAAAACATGCGCCAGATATTTGTTTAAAAGTAAATTTTAGTTTTATTTGATAAACTCAAAATTTTTCTAATTTGCTTGATAAATAATTAGCTTATTTAAATTTAATAATTATAAAATAAAACATTTTTATATTTAAATAATTTTTTATATAATATAAAGTGCTTCTTGGCTCTCTTCCCTGTAATATTTTTTAATATTGAATAACCATGGTGAATTTTTCCGAGACACCACAATGTGCGTAATTTCGATGATCAAATTTCATTTTCAAGCTAGTGACAGTTAGACATTTTAGTTTAAATTTCCAAATTAAACAATTTTCTATAGGATTTGTTTAATTTTTGGGACAAAAGTTTACTCGGTATTTAGATATTTGGAAATAAAAGTAATTTGGCTGAAAACGGGAACTGAACTTGTATTGAAAAATTTAAAATTGTTATTGTTTGACAATTTCAATTTTCTTATTTTTTAGGTCCCAATCTGACTTATTTGCTGGCTAATTTTAAAGATGTTTTTTAGTTTTATGGACGTTGCTTTCAAAGAATCTTCCAAGAAGTGCGTTTTAAAACACGTTGTGATTTAGATTTATTTAATATTTTTAATTTAATTAACCTTTTAAAATGAAAGGTGTGATAGTCCCGGTGAGATCCAGACTGTATTTTCCTATTTTAAAGTTTCATCCCCAACAAAACAACAAAAGAAATTGAACAAGATGCCAAAGCTTTCAGATGATGGAGTTCCAGGCATTTTAGTCAATTCTACCAACAGCTTGCAGACAGAGGCAGACAATAAAAAATCACCTTTTAAAAAATTAGCAAACTTCTTCAAACACCAAGCTACTCACAACAGCCAACAAGATGGAGGAATGAAACTCAGAGCAAAAGATGATCACCATGTGGAAAAAGTTAGAACGAGCACATCCCTATCCATCAAACGATCGAGATTAAGGACAAGATCAGTTTCATATAATGAGTATGATCACTATTGCTCTGAATATCATCGACAACATCCACACCAACAGCAGTTGTATCAGTCAAGTTCAGCTCATGATGCAACCAGCAGACCACCTTTGAAGCATGTTCGTACCTTTTGTTTGCATTATTATTTGTTTGTACTTTTGTTTGGAATACTTTGTTGTGTTATTAATTTTTGTGTGTTTTCATTAAAGTAAAATTTTCTTTCCTAGAATCAATTTTTTCTTTATAAAACTTACCAAAAACTTTTGGTTACCTCTTATATGACTACCCTGCCCCCACAGAGCATGTCAGTAAACGACGATCGAAGAATGACCCCCAGAGAACGTCGGACAAGCTTCAACAGTGATGTCCTAATCATCGAGTTTGATAAGAAATGCACTTTAGAGCTCACCAAACCGTACTGCCACGTTGAAAAGTTGAAGGATGAAGATGATGATAATCATGCTGATGGTGGTGATGAAAGAAAGAATGATGTCGTTGGTAGTGGTGGCGGGGGTGGTGGTTCCGTTAATGGTGATAGTGTTGCTGCAAATGTGGGAAAGAAAGTTCTGGAATTGATTGAGGAAAAACCTGGTGAATTTGAAAATATTATTTGTGGCAGCGGCAGTGGCAGCCACAATGGCAACAATAGCGGTGGAAAGATAAATGATAACAGTGATGTTATAAAGAATGGTGATGATGACGTCAGGAAAAATAATGGCGATGATGACAACTGCACTAAAAACGCCGGTGATAATGATGATTCCAAAAATAGCGAAACCAACGACGACGATGGTGGTGAAAAATATGATAAAAACGTCATCACCAAAAACAGTTACCAGGAAGAGGAAGTAGATAGCGATGACGTCGACGGCGACACCTACAACAAAGACTTGAACATCACAATCGACAAAGGAATCTTCCGCACCACAAAGCCACAATTCGTTCACTCCATTTCTTGGCCGACGGTTCGTCACAAAATTTTCAAAAATGGCGACGATGATGACGACGACGATAACAACAACAATAATAATAATAATAATAATAATAATAATAATAATAATAATGATGATGATGATGGCGTAACGGTCACGAGATTCGCTAACAATTGCGATATTGAGATCATCCACGGCGATCAAGTCGTTCAGAAAAATGGCATCGTCCTTAAGAGTGTTCTCAAAAAGTCCAAATCCGACCCCAGCCAGTCGAAGATCAATTTTGAGGATTTGATTGATGAGGCGCTTTATTTGAGTAGATGATTTTATAATGGGATTTTGAATCTATTTTGCGTTTTGGGTTTCATTTGATTTTATATATTTAATCGTTTTTAACTATATTTGATTGCTGCTAATGTCGCCTATGTATGTATAAATGCAATGCTATAAAATGCTATCCATGTAAATTGAAGTACCTCTACATATTTTTTTACCAACTGTTATTCATTATTTCAACCAGTCACTTGCAATCTGTCAATCAGTTAACCGTGTTTTTATCAATCAATCAATCAGTCAATCAATCAATCAGCCATCCTACCATATTCTATTCAACTGTTTTCATCTTATAATTTAATTTTGTATATTTATGTGACATCCACACAAACATACGTACAAACATATTTACACACACATACGTACAAACATATATACATACACAGACCTACGTTCACAAATACACATACACAAACAAACGATTTAACAGACGTCACTCATGTTAACCGACGGGTATATAAAATTAACACGTAATTTTACTTTTGTGCATGCAATAAATCATGTATACAAACGTACGTACATACAAACGCACAAACATACACACTCATACAAACATACACAAGCATATGTACATACAAACCGACATACAAACAAACATTCATGCATATAAAAATATAATAACGGTGATTATTCTTCTCTGACTTTTTCAATGACTTGTTTATTGTTCAACGTTTTCAAGTGTGATTATTATTTTATTGGTTTATCTATTGCTATTATTATTATTTTTATTATTATTATTATTATTTTCCGCTAATATGAACAGTTTCAACGAAATTTTCTTCTCACGTATTCACCATTCTAACTACGATTTTAATATCAACAATGACAGTAATAATAATAATAATAATAATAATAATAATAATAATAATAATAATAATATATATTAGTGTTTATAAATATATATAATTGTATATATATACAAGTATGTGTATGTATATATACATACATTTCTAACACAGTTGTTAATATTATAAAATGCGTTTTTTGCTTGCTTTTGCTACAGAGACATTGTTTGTTTTTTTTATTATTATTTTTATTATTATCATTATCTTCTATGGTAAAACTGGTAGTAGTAGCAAGTGGTAACGGTAACAGTAACATTAGTAGTGGTAGTGGTATTAATTGTAGTAGAAGTAGTAGCAGCAGCAGCAACAGTAGTAGTAGTAGCAGCAGTAGTAGCAGCAGTAGTAGTAGTAAAGTAATAGTTTAAAATATATTTAATAAAGCCATCAGTTTGGGTGTTAAAAACTAGTATTATTACTAAGCTACTACTACTATTAAAGAAAGAGAGAGAGAGAGGAGAGGGAGAGAGAAGGAGAGAAAGAGAGAGAACTTAGGCAAAAATGTTTAAGTTTACTTTTGCAGTTAACAAAGTCCATCATATGTCTAAAGGTTTATTTTAGTATGAATGATGAAATAGGATGGGTGTATTGTTTTGTGTGTGTGAGTGTGTTTGTATGTGTGTTTACGTATGTGTATGTGGTGATGATATGCAATGATGATGTATAATGCAAGGTTATTCACGCTGTTCTATTTCATCACCGTTTAACAGTTATAAATAATAATTATCTTTAGACTGTCTGCTGCCTGTGTGTGTGTGTGTGTGTTTTCGGGTGTCTGTCTGTATGCCTGTGTGAGTTTCTTTGTTTGTATGTGTTTGTGAAATTTTAAATTGCGTTTCATACTCCTCGCTTGCTTTGTTTAAAAAAAAATTCTGTATGAATAATTTTTTTTGTTTTGTTTTGCTTGAGCTTATTTTTATTGGAACTTCCGAACTGTTTTCAATTTTTTTAATGGTGGTTTTCTCTATAAATTGCAGCGTGGTTTCGTTGTTTCAGTTATTTTAAAATTGTTATATTGTCTCTTACACACACACACACACACACACACACACACACACACACACACACACACACACACACACACACACACATTTAAACAAACATACATACAAACAAACAAACCTACATACCGATATACATTCATACATACACAAACACACACATACATACACACACACTTATACACATGACATTTCGCAATTTATCACATTATTTGTTGGTTATTTTTTTGTATAAATTTATCTTAAAATTCATTTAATGGGTGATACGTACCGGTTGCATAATTGAATGAAATCATGATTTTTTACAATATTTAAATTTTATTTTTTGCCGCCAAAATTTGCATAAATACCCTACCCTTCCATAATATATTTTATTTCGTTTTTTTAATTGGAAACAAACTTTAAATATTAATAATTGAAAGTGTTATTTCCTTATTTAATAACTACACTCGCACTGGCTGTATGTATGTATATATTAATTTATAAAATATGTATGATAGAAATAGCATTTGAAGTCTGCCCTCATTTCGATACATTTCAATACAGCTGATTACGAAGGAAGCCGGGTCTTTCCCATGCAATGTTTCTGTGATGCTTGTTTTGTGTGTATTTACTTGCACTGTGAGCATGTAGATGATAGCCCTGGAAGTTTAGAAGGATTAAGTTTAAGACACATAGAGTCAGACCAAGCGATAATTGAAGAAAGACATAGAGATTGTGAAGAACACTATTGAGATTAGATGGAGGAAAAGAAGCATAAATATAAGAATAATCAGCATTTAGTTGACCAGTGAATGAAAAATTATTAATGATACGAGGTAGTTTAGCGGTATAGAGTATAAATAGAAGAGGGCCAAGGATAGAACCCTTAGGTACCCCGAAATTAAGAGTAAGAGTAGAGAAGAGAAGTAAAATTATTGAGAACAGAAGAAAAACGATTACAGAGATCAAAAGAAAACCAACATAGACATGTTTTAGAAATAGACATGGATGAATTAGAAGGAAGAAAATCTAAAAAAAATACAGATTCAATAAGGAGGTGAATAAAAGCGTGAAAATGTTTCGTAGCAAAGTTTCAGTAACAACTGACACGTCATCGTTTATTAACCTTCAATCAAAATTAAATATGCATTATTAACCTTCGAGTTTCATATCGTCTGCGCCTAGCTAATTAATCAATCTAATGAGAACTACTCTTACTACTCTTACTCTTACTTGAACAAAGTCATCTAATAATAATTAAATAACAATATTAACTGCATAATAATTAATAACATCATAAACATAATTGTAAGATCAGAACAGTTGTATGTACCACATGTCATTATACAGTGAACGCTATCATCACGTAACTGAGAATGGATTTTATTATCATATTAGCTGTTGGTCTGATTTGATCATGTCCAGTTTGGTGTCGTCAGAGGTAGCCGGCATGCTTCATACTGCCTGAATTGAAAGTTGAGTTATGGAATATAAATTTTGAATTTTGAATTATGAATTATTTTGAATTATGATTTATTATAAACCTTAAAATAAAGCAAAAACCAAATAAAAGCTGAAAATAAATTAAAAAAAAACAAATTTTTGTAAATTAGAATACTCCGTAGAACCAAGTAGTAACTGAGAAACTCGCATTAAAGTTTACCCTACGTGCACTACAATAACTATAGCTACGTCATGTGTCGTCATAAATACAGAATGTAATGTGTGCGTGCGTGTGTGTGTCCGAATGATTGCTACATAAAAAAAATATTCCTGGCTGTGCATAGGATCAGATGTGTTTAACGGAAATCGCTGGAGGACATCGTGTATGTTGGATGTAAATGCTGCGGCCCATCTCGCTCGCTTCACATCATCTCCTTATTCAGTTGGAACATTTTGACGGTTTTTTTGCTCGTTACTGTGTGTTTTGTTTGTCATTTGTTTAATTACTAACCGACACGACAGCTATTATTACCCTTACGTGAGTTGCTGCGAAATTTAAATCTAAGTAAAACGTTTTATAAAAGTTTTTAATAGAAAATAAAAAACTAAAATATAAATTGGAAGAAGTTAAGTTGTTTGGCTGCTGTTTCCAACCGATAATTCGTCCAGCGGAAATTTTATTGAGCAGGTTCTCAAACTCATTCTGGCACCTTTTCAAAATAGGTGAAAATCGTTATGCAGAGCAAGAGAGGCAGACCAATGGGCGGAAGACAGAAACATTCAGCATCACTGTTTTTTTAAAAAATTTTTAAAATTCCTTATCCTCAAACAATCCAGGATCAGTGATCCACAATTATAAAAATTCTAAGGAATGGTATATAAAAATTCTAAAGATGTCACCAGCAACAGTGTCGGTATTGGTAGAATAAAATATTTGGTTACGATTAATTTGGTTTGTTCATTTATTATTAAATGTTATTAATTTTTAGGCCTGAAGAGTTTGTATAATATTAGTAAAGTCGATTGTAGTGACACAAATGAACATTCATTAAGATGATACATAGATTTATTTCCCATCACAGAATCTAACAACATGCTCATTGTTATCTTGAAAGTTCCTGTAGCCTTCAGTTATCTTTGATATGGTAAAATACTTTATTCACTTTTCATGCAGTCAACCGTATTTGTACTGCCTTCTAAAGCTCCTCACTAATGTTCTTATTGATTTGGCTCTAGATCAACTAGCAACACTGTCTGGACTTTTGTTTCGTTATACTAATGGCAACATTTTTTTTGATGATCGGTGTGAAGGGTTGAAGAATACTAAACTGGATTAATCTAATTTTGCAGTGCTCCTAAGCAATCAGATTAATCTGCTGACGGAAGGAGTTGTTTTATTGGTCAGATCTAAAGAGGAGCAGTTAAAACTATTGACCAATGAAGAAAAACTTAATTTATTTATATGTTTTAAAAATGAGTGAGTCAGTCATTTTGTTGAATTTGTAATAAAATAATTAACTAAAAATTTATATATATATATATATATATATATATATATATATATATATGATTACTATTTGTTTAAATTTGTTAATTTTTAATATTTTTATTATTTTTTATATTTTGTTTCATTATTATTTATTCATTTTATTATTTTTTGACAATTAGATTGCCATTCAGCGAAAAACTCCCAAACAACATCATCACGTCATTCACCGATCTGTCAGATGATGAAATGGTTAAACTTCTACTTGCCTGTAATCTCGTTTCATCATCGTCGTTAACTATGACATCATCATCATCATCTTCGTCATCATTATTTATGAACTCATCATCATTATGCATTTAAATTTAAAATCGGCAAAAACAATTGCTAGTTCAATCATTTCAATCACTTTATTATTCAATGCAATAACACCTAACAGTCACTTCAATTGTATCGATCATTTCAAGATTAATTTTTCGTTCAATTTATTACTCTGAATGTAAAATATCTGATTTATATTTCTTCAAGTGTGACAATTTTGACTTTTTGCTCTCAATTTCGCCTCGCATGTAGCCGATTTCTTTCTCAACTTGCAATCTCAGCTGAATTTGAAAGAGAAAAATTAGATATTTAAATTGGAAAAGAATTAAAATCGTCAAAATGGCAGATGACGATACAATAAATCGTATTTTTAGCTTCATTAAAATGTCGAAAGGTGGTAACCTTCATCTCAGCCATCAGCTTGATTTTTGTGTTTTCTAGTTTGTCACTGGTTTCAAACAGTTCATGTTGCAGTTTATAACAGTCAATCTGCCGAAAAATTAATGAACAATTAAAGTTTGTTTAACAGACTATCAGACAATGAAATTGTTAAATGGTTAAACTGTTAAGCAATTATACAAATACCCATAGATATACTCATCTACTTGATTTGTTTATACGCAGTTGCAGATCTAGACAATTTTGACAAGGGGCCAAAATTTTAAAAATGTTTAAACTTTGAAATTTGACTGGGAGGCAAGAAACTAACCAAATTTGTACTAGTATGGCCAAAGTTAGAACCACGTCAATTTTTGGTCGATTTCGATTTTTAACCAAAAACTGAGTTTTACCAACTTTTAAAAAATACTGCATCAACTGTATTTACCAGACGAATCTGGTTAAAAAAAACTACCAGCTTAATTCAATCTACCAGGGGCATATTCCAAAATATCGATCTATATTTCGAAATTAGTAATATATATATATATATATATATATATAGAATATAACAAAATATAATATGTTATATTCTATATATATATACCAATACATAATGATAATGGTTAATATTTAGTCAACTGATGACACTAAATCAAAAACTTTGAACTTTCTATCCATGAATATGTATCCAGGTTTTTATTTCCGAATCATATATTTCCATGCTAAGGAGATTAAGAGCTAGATGAATCTATTAAAAAAACTACCAGCTTCATTCACTATATCTGGCCCACAAAAATTCGAACTATAGTCATAATGATAACACAACGATACGTACATGGATATGATATTATATGTATCCATGAATACGTAGTGATAACTTTTCGGTCAATTTTTAGTGGATCATTTACAACTTGAGTATTAATTTGCTAGTTATGTAATATCAGTAGTACGGTGATCAAAAAACTTTTTAAAAAATTCATGTTTAGAAAAATAAATCTTCAGACAAAACTTACAATTTCTTCATTAGTTAACTCCGGATTCTCTTTACACTCATTCCTACTAACATTATTATCATTCTTTTTATTATTATTAAAAATAAAATTATTATTTTTAGAATTATTATTATTATTAAACATATTTTGTGATGCTGTTATTATTATTTTATTATTTAATGCACTTAATTCCTTCTTCAGTTTTCCGTTCTGTTCATCGAGAGTGCTGGTCGATTTTTTCTCATTCAAATATTTCTTCCTCCAAATTTCTTTGGCTTTTCGATTAAATTAAAGTTATTTTTAAATTGAATTACTACTACTATTACGGCTGCTATAACTGCTGCTACTACTGTTGCTACCACTGTGGTTAGTACTACTGTGGTTAGTACTACTACTCTTACTACAACTACTACTGCTGCTACTACTACTGCTACTACTACTGCTACTACGACTACTGCTGCTACTGCTATTGCTGCAGCTGCAGCTACTACTCCTGAATTATACTAATAACAAAGCTAATTATCATACTATATAACATGAATATGTAATAATATTTATGTACTAACCACTATTTTTACCGTTGTTTTTAAAATTGTTTCTTTGATCAGTTAGGAGTTTTTGTCTGGCCATCAGTTCATCCTTCATTCCTTCCAATTCCTCCCTCCTCTCCTGCAGTTTTCTGATTTCATTTTGCAATCTTTTTCCTGCAAAGATGTCAGTTTTGTTGTTGTTTTCGTTGTTATCGTTGTTATTGTCATAAAATTTAATTCATCTACTTTCTCGTTCTTCCATTCTTTCTTTCTGTTTGGTTGGATGAATAAAAATCATCATCATCATCATGATAATAATTATCATCATCATCGTCGTCGTCGTCATCATCATCATCAACAACTACAACAACGTATTTATCAACATAACATCATCGTAATTATAAACATCATCATAACGAAGCACTCACTTCCTCGTGTTCTCTCCTTCTTCTCTCCTCCTCTATTTTCTTCCTTCGTTCCTCTTCCTCTCTCTCCTGCTGCCTCTTTTTTTCCATTTCCTGCAATCGCATCCTTTCCATCTCTCTCTCCCTCTCCAAAGCCTCTTCTCTCTCTTTTTGCTTTTTCAACCTTTCTTCTTCCTCCAGTCTGGATTTGATTGATTGATGGATAAATAAACAAACGAACGAATGAATGAATGAATGAATGAATGGATGGATGGATGGATGGATGGATGGATGGATGAATGGATGGATGGATAGATGGATGGATGGATGGGTGAATAAATGAATGAACGAATGAATGAATAAACAAACGAATGAAAAACTCACACACACACACTTTGACACACACGCAAACAAACATGCAAATGCACTGTACGACTAAAATGTTTAATGTTGTAAAAAAAAATTTCGAGACAATAGCGAACAATGATATAATACAATACAATACATAATGTAATACATACATACATACATACATACATACATACATACATCCATATA
>NW_008705438.1:5708-6659 GCF_000326865.2 Helobdella robusta | reverse complement strand
CACAGAGAGTAAGTTTATTTTTTAATTATCCAACTCGGTAGTGTAAGACAAAAACATTTTGTTAATTTCAGCTTGTTGACTGAACAACATTTCTTTTATTTGTTTGTTAACAAAGTCGAAATTTATTTTCAGCCAGTTTTCCGTGTTTGGTATTTTGTTTATATCAGAACTGCAAAATAATGTTATTCTATCCAACAAATTGTTATTTTTAATATACCTGAATAAAGTCAAGCATTCCAGAAGTTTTTCACGTTTTGAATTCCCGCGCGAGGGAAATTTTTCTATTTTTTCTAACTTTAGTGATTCTATTTCACATTTTAATGTTTTAATTGCTGAAACGATATCGTCATTAGTATAAAATTCACTAGTATTATTAATAAATGATTCTTTCGCTAATAAATTTAAATTATTATTAACAAAATAAAGTAGTTCATTTATTTTGACCGGTCTCGAAGCCATTTTTTCGATACATACATACATACATACATGAGTGTGAAAGAATGTGAAAGAGTATGAATGAGTGTGAATGATGAATACATTAGATGATTATACTGAAGCGTTCAGTAAAATATTTTTCAGTTTTTTTCTAAATGTTGCCTGCACTTTTGTATATAAACAGAATTTAAATCAAAATTAATTATCAAATTATTCCATATCCGTGGTCCGTTGCATAAAATATGAAAAAATAAAATGTTTGTTTTCGATTTATTGCAACGAATTATGTTTCTGTGCCTATTTGTCAAAACAAAGTTATAATAATCACAAAAAACTTTGGGTAGCAGTCCTGCGTAATGTTTGAAAACAAAAGTAGCACAGTGATACATGTGAAGATTTCTGAAGTTTAAGTTGCGTGTTGAGAGAAATAAAATGTTTGTTGACGCATTGTATTTTGAGCAGGTGATGATTCTCATTCCTTTTTTCATGAGCATTTGCAACGGTTGTGTTAACGAG
>NW_008705438.1:0-1647 GCF_000326865.2 Helobdella robusta | reverse complement strand
AGGAGTCATCAATCTATTCATCGAGAAGAATGGAAAAGAGCTTTAGATGAAAAATCCAGGATATTTGGTGATAAACGCAGTCAGTATTGGACCGTCATTGTCAATGATAACAAAGGTAATCCTAAGAATCTATGGAGGGTAATAGATAAGATCCTTTGTAGAGGTAATAAGGATAGCATATGCTATGATGCTGAGCGGTTAACTGCAGATCAGTTCATGAATTTTTTGTGGAAAAATTATCTAAAGTCAAGGACGGATTGGCGCCCTCAGAAAGGCTGGATGTCATCGCAACTGGGGTTCAGTTTAAAGAACTATCAACATTTACTGCTGTGACTGAGGATGATGTTATAAGCATGATACAAAGTGCACCAGCTAAGTCATGTCAACAGGATATTTTTCCGACTGATGTTGTAAAGAGATACGTTAACCTGTTCACTCCGTTTTTAACATCTTTGATCAACTTATGCTTAAAATCTAGTCGTTTTCCTCAGGCGTGTAAACACGCAATTGTGCTTCCTATTCTGAAGAGAAGTGGTATGAATGCTAGTGATATCAATAACTATAGACCGATTTCTAACCTCAATTTTATTTCGAAGATTATTGAACGTATGGTTGCCAGACAAATACTTGATCATCTAAGGTGTAAAAATCTGCTACCCTACAATCAGTCGGGATTTAGACAGTACCACTCGACTGAAACAGCATTATTGCAGGTCCATTCTGAACTTTGTATGGCAATGGATCAACAAAAGATATCACTCCTTACGTTTTTGGATATGAGTTCCGCTTTTGACTGCGTTGATCACAGAATTCTTCTTGACAGGTTGCATTGTAACTTTGGTATTTCTGGTGTGGTTTTGGAGTGGATGGAGTCATATCTAGTTGGTAGAACTCAGCAGATTTCGTTTAGTGGAAAATTATCTGATATTACCACAGTTATTTTTGGTGTTCCTCAGGGGTCAGTTCTTGGACCATTGCTATTTCTCTTATATACGTCTGAGGTCTTTAAGGTTATTGAATCATTTGGCTTCTTGAGTCATGCCTTTGCAGATGATATTCAGATAATAGTCAGTGGTTCACCTAGCTCATTTCAGGCTGAGCTGGATAGCCTGGTGGACTGTCTGTTGGCGGTTAATTTATGGATGTCGAAAAATGGCTTAAGGTTGAATCAAAATAAAACTAAATTGTTGCCTGTTGGAACATGGCAACAGCTGTCCAGATTAGATGCTGATTCAATTTTTGTCAATGACGTGGTAATTCCATTCTGTGATAGGGCAAAGAATTTGGGTGTCATATTTGATCCAAACTTGTCGATGAAACAGCACTTCAAAATGCTCTCTAGAGATTGTATGCTACAGATTAGAAGGATTAACCAAATTCGCAATTTACTGGACGTTTCCACACTGCAGACTTTGGCTCATGCATTTGTCCATTCGCGAATTGATTATTGTAATAGTTTGTTTTATGGATTACCCCTGAGGTCTACTGCGATATTGCAGTCTCTACAGAATCGTATGGCAAAAGTAGTGGTTGGTGGTTTACGGTATGATCACGTGACGCCCATAATCAATAGTTTGCATTGGTTGACAGTCGATAAAAGAATAATCTACAAGATATCAGTCTTGTTGCATAAATCAATGAATGGCC
>NW_008705437.1:5670-6659 GCF_000326865.2 Helobdella robusta | reverse complement strand
ACAACTTCCGGTTACTCTTAAGTAGGGATGTGATTGTCTGTTCGGCCAAAATATCGCAACCGATTTGCGTGAGCATGAATGGAAATTCTTTGGCAATGTACTCCTGACAATGATGACAAAAATGCGGATGACGATGACGACGATGAGGAAGATGAGGAAGAGAAAGAAGAAGAAGATGATGAGGAAGAAAAAGAAGATGAGGAAGATGAGGAAGAAAAAGAAGATGAGGAAGATGAGGAAGAGAAAAAAGATGAGGAAGAGAAAAAAGATGAGGAAGATGAGGAAGAGAAAGAAGATGAGGAAGATGAGGAAGAGAAAGAAGATGAGGAAGATGAGGAAGAGAAAGAAGATGAGGAAGATGAGAAAAAGAAAGAAGATGAGGATGATGACAACCGGAAACCTGATTTTTCCTGTAATCGAACTGAGAAAAGTTGAGGATTTTGTAGCAGAGCTTGCATATCAGCTTCATCGGATTGCTGTCCTCAGATAAATTTTGCTGACTCGATTTTGAGGTGTTCTTTAAAATCTTAAAAATCTATAAAGTATGGTTTAGTTTTTAAGTTTGGTTTAGTTTTTTTTGTTTGGTTAATTGGAATATTTACTCAACGCAAGAGAAACCAAACAAGCAGTAACAAACAGTTGTCGAACATCTAGCAGACAAGTAAATCAAAACGCCATAAAAATCTCCAAAGTTGATCAACATCATTTTTTATTATCACAGCGTGAATTGAAATGTCCCCAACACCTAATAGCACTTTTGGAAGACTGTTCAAGCTGAATTGAGTTTCCTTTTAAACCATCATCACCATCAATAACAACAACAACAACACCACAAACGACAACCACAACACCACCAGCAACAACAACAACAAAACAACAACTAACAACAACAACAAACAACAACGACAAACAACAACAACAAACCACAACAACAACAAACCACAACAACAGTAGCAACAAACAACAACAACCAACCACAACAACAACAA
>NW_008705437.1:0-1001 GCF_000326865.2 Helobdella robusta | reverse complement strand
CAACCAACCAACCAGACAACCAGCCAACAAATCAAACAACCAACTATCCAACCAACCAGACAACCAGCCAACAAATCAAACAACCAACTAACCAACCAACCAGACAACCAACCAATCATCCAACCAACCAAACAACCAACCAAACAATCAACCATTCAATCAACCAACCAACTATCCAACTAACCAGACAACCAGCCAACAAATCAAACAACCAACTAACCAACCAACCAGACATCCAACCAATCATCCAACCAACCAATCAACCAACCAGTCAATAAACCAATCAATCAATCAATCAACCTCATTACATCCTGGATTGTCTGGTAATTCTACAGCACTCGCGTGTAATGGTACACCTGTATTGACTGGTTGCAATATCGCTTTGTCGCCCAACATTACCTGCATTTGTATGTGTGTGTGTGTGTGTGTGTGTGTGTGTGTGTGTGTGTGTGTGTTTGTATGTATGTTTGTATGCATGTTTGTATGCATGGTTGTATTTTTTTGTATGTTTGTGTGTTTTTATGTATATATATATATATGTATGTTTGTGTGTTTGTATGTATGATTTATTTTGCATTTCGGATAAACGCCAGTTTTTTATTTTTTCGTCCTCATGGAGTTATTACTTAATACAGCTATGCAAATATACATACAAAACAACTAGACAAACAAACAAACATACAAAAAGATACAAACATTATCTCCAACGCTCCGCAGTTTGTAGAATGGTTGTATATATATCCAAGACCCCTCGTTCCCAGATAGATCGAGATACAGACGTATCGCATTTTTTTCTAACAGTGCTGGCAGGCGGTTGTTGATGGTCAGGTATTTGTTGCTTTTTAAATGCAGTAGCTGTTGTATTTTGGGGTATTTGTTGTATTGTTTTGTATTGCGTATCTCATATTGTATATATTTTATGTATATTTTTATTAGGTTGCTGTTTATTTATTAATGTTATTCACTCTTTCTTGAAATCTTTCATTCCAAATCAATGCCAG
>NW_008705436.1:5376-6659 GCF_000326865.2 Helobdella robusta | reverse complement strand
ACAACACAAAATCAACAACATCAACAACAACAACAAAATCAACAACATCAACAACAACAACATCAACAACATCAACAACAACAACATCAACAACATCAACAACAACAACAACATCATCAAAAGCAACAACAACAACAACGTCAACAAAAACTTAGTGTAGATAAAAAGAGAGACTTTATTATTGCCAGTTACAAGCCGGAGCAACATCATAAACCTCCACTGGCAGAACTATATTGTTTTAGGCACACACTTCCTAGTAACAGTCACCCACAACATCATCATCATCATCATCATCAACATCGTCATCGTCATCATCATCAGCACCGTCAAGACGACTATTATCAAAACGTTAAAAATTTAAAAGCGTCCGAATACGTACTAAAATGCAGCGGAGAATTTGATATTGGGGATAAAATTTATAACGATGATGATGATGATGGTGACGGTGGCGATGATGATGATGATGATGATGGCAATGCTGGTTATGGTAATGATGATGATAACGATAATGATGATGGTGATAGAACTTCAATTATAGGTGGACGCGATGATAATGATAATAAAAATTATGGCAACTATTATAACTATAGCGATGATGAATGCGACCATTACGAAAGAAATAATGATGATGAAGAAGAAGATGATGATGATAATAGTATTCGTTTGCCGTTTCGGTATTCGCTAGTAAGTCGAAGCGATTCGTGCTTATTATGTTCTAGTTCATCTCTGAAATTATCGACAAACGTCGGAAAATTTTCGTCAAGAAGAACCGCAAAAAAATCGCGAAAAATTACCGACGAATACTTCGGTTATAATAATATAAACAATCGAGTATTTAGAGTGCGATCCAATATATTATGCAAGTACTCCACTACCGACAATACCGACAATGGTGTTAATATAAACCTTGACGACAGAAATATCGGTCCATCCCTAGAGGATAATACCAACGGACTCGGTGCATCGCTGCTGATTAATAGCCGCCAATGTAGCACAGAATCGGTCGGTAAAAATTTTTCCGACTCGTATCTAGACGAATACCGGAAAGTTAAGATCCGAAATGTAATCTGTAATGATGATGATGATGATCATCATCATCATCACTACAACAAACATAATGACGATAAGATACATTATAAAGATGAAGATATCCACAATGATGATACTAATGATACTGGTAATGCCAGTGACGGCAATGATGATGATGATGATGGTGATGATGACGTGGAGGATGACGTCATAGTTGGGTGTAGCGATAGANTGGGATACAGCAATGCCCCCAA
>NW_008705436.1:0-909 GCF_000326865.2 Helobdella robusta | reverse complement strand
CCTCATTAGGCTTATCATCGTCAAATCTGCCATCAATCACTCTAGTAACTCCAGTGGCACATGTGGGTTGTACATTTTCAACAATGTTGACAACTTTCTCTACGTTGTTGCCAAAACCTTCAACTTTTTTGCAACCGTCTACGTTTCAATTTACAACAAAAACAACAACAAAAACAACAACAACAACACGATCAACTACGCCACAGTTGTTGCAAAAATCCACAGAAGCCTTACAAAATAACTCAAACGTGTTGCAAAACAACTCAACGACGTTGCGAAATGACTCAAACGTGTTGGAAATAGATTCAAAAATGTTGCGAAACGACTCATACATGTTGGAAAATGTCTCAAACGCGAGGGCAACAACATTAACGTCAGTGTACGTCAGCGATGAGATCTCTACCTTGACAAATTGTTGTTTTTATAATGCGAATACTTATCCAACAAGCCAATCAATCTGGAGAACGCAGAGTTTGCAAAATAATATTTATTATAATCGTCAACAACAACAACAACAACAATTTTATTTTCAACAACAACAACAGCATCTTCATCATCATCAACAACAACATCAACAACAACAACATCAACAACATCAACAACAACGACATCAACAGATGGATGAATACTTATCCAATCTTCAATACGAGCCAATTCATTTTCATTATCCCGCCCAGCCAAATCTACAACAACAACAGCAACAACGACAACAGCAACAACGACAACAACGACAACAGCAACAGCAACAGCAACAGCAACAGCAACAACAACAACAACAACAGCAGCATCAACAACAGCAACAGCAGCATCAACAACAGCAACGACAACAACAACAACAACAGCAACAACAACAACAGCAACAGCAAAAGCAGCAAATTGATCAGATTTCATGCGTACAACGACAGATGA
>NW_008705435.1:5176-6659 GCF_000326865.2 Helobdella robusta | reverse complement strand
AAAGCCAAATGGTTGATGCACTGCTAATAGCAGAAAACCCAAAATTTTGAAGAAAAAAAATTCACTTTGTAGAATGAAAGTAGGCTATTTGTGTCTATCCATCCAAGTAATCTTCATCGAGATAATGCCCAGACTCATGTTCCAGGTCAGACGTCTAGACGGTTGTGATGACCAGGATTAATCTCCGCTAGTTAATAATGTTCGACAGCTATCGTTCTAGATTTCAAAAAATTGACAGCTTAAACTCGAATTCGTCTATTCGGTTTCTAAAATGGTCAACGCCAAACCAGGATTTCAAATTTTGTCAAAATATTCGGTGCGTCTCTAGCACGTTCTTCAAAAATTGACGGTCGTGCGATCTAAGACGTCTTACAACAACAACGGACGGAGCACCTAACAATGACTCCTTTTAACATCAAGTATTACCATCATCATCACCATCATTACCATCATCATCAGCATCGTCATCATCATCGTCATCATCATCATCGTCATCATCATCATCATCGTCATCGTCATCATCATTACCATCATCATCATCATCATCATCATCATCATCATCATCATCTCACAGCCACCCTAGCCACGAACAACGCCAAAATAACAACGACACAAAAATTATAAAATCGCCGGTAGTAGCAGGAGCAGCAGCCACAGCAGCCACGCGACGAATTATTTCTATTGACTCTGTTGCCATGCTGGGTCTGCTTGAGCAGCTGCACCCTCAGAACTGCCACATTGGAGTCGTCCAGGTAGGTACCGACCACAAACTTGGGCTTGCTGTACCGGTCAAGGTCGAAGTCAGACTGTAAACAGAAGGAGGCGTGGTTAGTTTTAAATAAGTTTTGAATAAATTACGGAATGATTTGCGGACGTTTGAATAAATTATGTTAATTAGGATTATATTAATAGCTATTGTGATGAACGTTCGTGGTATGTGCTGACAACGAAATTGAGCTTGTTGAATCGGTCAAGGTAAACAAAAATCGAACTATAAATAGAAGTGGTAAAAAAGATTAGTTTTGAATAAATTTGCATAAATTTTATATGAATATGAATTAATGTGAATGAATTGTCGTGAAATTGTAATGCTGATTAACAAACACAAATTTTAATGACATAGTATTTCATCTTCATAAATTAGAATGAATTGTGTGCGTGAACTTGATAAATTTAAATGAATTATATGCTAATTTTTATGAGTATGAATAAACATTAAGTAAATTAGAAATAAATTTAAATAAATTAAACGTTGATTTGCATAAATTTGAATAAATTAGTGATAAATAACGAAGATTGGGCAATACTTGGAAGTCGTTTTCGTTCGGTGGAAGATTGAAGGTGTGGATGGCAGTAGGGTATCCATCAGCCTGCGTGATTGGTTGGTTGATTGGTTGATTGATTGATTGGTTGATTGATTGGTTGATTGATTGGTTGATTGGTTGGTTGGTTAGTTAATTGGTTGGTTGATTGGTTGGTGATG
>NW_008705435.1:3188-4251 GCF_000326865.2 Helobdella robusta | reverse complement strand
ACAGAGAGAGAGAGAGAGAGAGAGAGAGAAAGAGAGAAAGAAAAAGACAGAGAGAGAGAAAGAGTATGTGTGATTTTGTATGTGTGAATGAGTATGTGTGTGTGTGTATATGTGCGTGAGTGTGTGATTGTTTGTAGATAAAGTAAAGATATCTAGAAAGGTCTATCAATAAAAATAACAACCACATTATCAGCACATCTTGCATCAACATCGTCCCATCAATTGTAAATACTTTAAAGATAACATTGAATGTAGTAATTGCCTATAACAACAGCAGAAACACATTTATACACAATTTTTCTCACATCATAACATCAAAATCGTCACCATATACAACAATCTGACAACAACAAAAGCACAATGACATCACAGTTGTTGTGGTGAAAATCCAGTTGAATCCATAAATGAATTTTGTAGACTACAATAACAACAATATAAACATTTGTAGTACACTTACTGACGATAAAATAAAAATTTGCTAAAACAACAACAACAGCAAACAACTACAACGACAATCATATTAATAAATGCCAAATTAAACAAATCCTAACAAAAAGCATTCATAATAATAATAATAATAATAATAATAATAATAATAATAATAGGAACAATCTTTTATACAGCAATAAAAAAATATAAAAATGGCAGTACAAATAAAATAAAATAATGAAATAAAAAAAATGTCGAATGCAATAAATAGAGTATTAATTTGAGAAGCTCATCATTCGAATCGAGAGAGTACGACCAGAGTTAATTAGTTCTAAAGTTGATTCATTTCACATTTCTATCGCAATACAACAACAACAACAACACGTTTAGACGACATTTTCCCCGAGATCGGGGGTTGCCGTTTGGCTACCTATGATGAAACCGAAATACCCCTCGACGCCATTCTGCCGGATACTGAGGGCCATTGTCACTTCTGTCATCATAAGTAATTTATTTGGCTAATTTTTACGCAGGGACGCCCTTCCTTACGCAACCACAGTTATAAGCGGTGGGCCTAGCCTTTGATGATCCAACATCACTCACAAGGCAGTGAGGGTCAGTTTAATGTCATAAC
>NW_008705435.1:0-664 GCF_000326865.2 Helobdella robusta | reverse complement strand
ACACACACAGACAAGCACACACACACGTACACACGCACACACAACAATAACAGCGTATCGACAATAGCCTACCTAATTTCTAGATTCACTATGCACATTAAATTAGATCCAGATTTTCGACAACACACACACATGCACACACACACACATGCACACACACACACACATCCATTCAATTACACACACATACATAAACACGCGTCTACACACACACGCACACACAAAAACACATACACACACACGCAAACACATACGCACACACGTAAAGATTTCCATCATTAGGTAATCAATCATAACGGAATAAAAATCAATCAGTCAACTAATCAATCGTACTAATGATATAGCGGCTCTGTGGATGAATGCGTGAGTGATTGAGTAAACGAACAAATGAGTGATCGAATGAATAGATAAAAAAAATAATAGAACGAATGAACGAATTGACGAACGAACAAACGAACAAACTTAACAATGAACGAATTGATGAATGAACAAACGAACGAGCTTAACAATGAATGAATGATGAACGAACGAACGAACGAACGAACGAACGAACGAACGAACGAACGAACGAATGAATGAATGAATGAATGAATGAATGAATGAATGAATGAATGAATGAATGAATGAATGAATGAATGAATGAATGAATGATGAATGATCGAAA
>NW_008705434.1:5056-6661 GCF_000326865.2 Helobdella robusta | reverse complement strand
CGACATCTGTATCACGCTAACACGACGCAAACAAACAAAAACACTCCCGACAGACGCAGTTGGACAGTACAATTCACGACAATAAGAGAATAACTCACGACAAAAAAGCCACAACTTCAACCACATAAAAACGATGCAACAGCTACCACAACTACTACAATGAGCAGCGCCACACCACACTACACCACATTAACCACACTAGCCACACTAACCACACCACATTACACTACAGAACTAAACAATACATAGAAAGCAATACAAAATAACACAGAATAGGATCTACAAACGATCAATTAAAACATTCATTAATTAAACATACAAATACTTCAACACTTAACACAGGCACGCACGCAAATTAATATGACAATTTTTTTTAATAATAATAAAAATTAATTTAAAACAAATTGAATAAAGAGTAAATAAGATAAAAAATGTTTAAATTAAAAAAAAGTGAAAAAAAAATTTATCAACTTCAGGATGATTAATTGCAGTGAAATTGAGTATATCTCCACGGGATGTATGTGTGTGTGTTTGTCTGTGTGTGAGTGTTTGTATGTGTGTGTGTATGTTTGTCTGTGTGTGTGTGTGTGTACGTTTATGTGAGTGTGCGTGTGTGTGGATGTATGTACAATTATGTGTGTGCGTGCGTGTATGTCTATGTATGTACGTGTATGTGTGTGCGTGCGTGCGTGTGTATGTATGTATTTACGCGTTTGTATGTGTGTTTGTGTTTGTTTGTTTGTGTGTGTGTGTGTACGTGTATGTGTACGTGTGCGTGTGTGTGTGTGTGTGTGTTCGTGCGTTGAGAATCGCCTGAGGCAGTTATTTATTTAAAATTCTTTTCTAATTTTTTTTACAAACACGCGCCAACACACACCTATTTATTATTATTATTATTTTTATTATCATTATTATCATCATTATTATAATTATTATTACAATTATTATTATTATTAATAGTAGTAGTAGTAGTGGTGGTTGTAGTAGAAACAGTAGTAGTAGCACTAACAGTAAAATAATAGTAGTAATAGTATTTTACTGCTATCGGCAAAACTGCTTCTACTATTACTATTACTACTACCACTACTACTACTACTACTACTACTACTACTACTACTACTACTACTACTACTACTACTACTACTACTACTACTGATAGTAGTATGATAATAATAATAATAATAATAACACATTTTATTTTAAAGTTTCTTGCCTTCTTAAATCTGCTAGTCAGCCAATGAGGATGACTGGAACAATGCTTAAGTTTGTTTGTATGTTTTTGTATGTATGTTTGTATGTGTGATTGTATGTTTGTATGTATGTATGTGTGTATGTGTGTGTTTACCCTGTTCTTCACTTCAGTTTTCATTACACAAATTACATGTGAATATGTAAGGTTGTAATTGTGTGTAATTACATCTTTGATTGTACACCTACGTTGGTGTGTATGTGTTTGTGTGTGTTTGTGTATGTGTGTTTGGTGTATGTGTGTGTTTATGCGTGTGTGTGGTGTGTGTGTATGTGTGTGTGTGTGTGTGCGCGCGCAAGACTCGCGTTCTGTAGTTAATTATAAGGAACAGTTTCCAATGCAATTTTGTTTGCAAG
>NW_008705434.1:0-703 GCF_000326865.2 Helobdella robusta | reverse complement strand
ACTAAAATTCACTTTCCTTGTTCTCTAATTTACATCTGTTTTAAAATTTCTACATTCCAAAACAACAACATCGGTGACGTCATCAACAACAACATTGGTGACGTCATCAACATACTCAACATCGGTTACGTCACCAACAACAACAACAACAGCAGCAACAACAACACATATTATAACATTAACAATAGTAACTACAACAGTTTCTACACTCAAGAACATCAACAACAACATCAACAACATACATACCCAACATCGGCAACAACAGCAACAACAACAACAACACATAATAACATTAACGATAGTAACAACAACAACAATGACAACAATTGCGTTAGCTCCAGCAACAATTACTTTTGGAAAAAAACCACAAACAACTTCTTTACAATAATATTACCGACAACCGTCAACAGAAACATCATTAACAAATGACGTCACAGTCAACAACAACAACAACAACATCAACAACAACATCAACAAAAACAACATCAACATCAACAATATCAACCGCTACATACCTTGGAGTAGTATGTTGTTGTCAAACACAAAGAGTTAGAGAGAGAGAAAGAGAGAGAGAGAAAGAGAGTTGGAGAATTGGAGAAAGAAAGTGAAAAATAGAGAGAAAAAAAGAAAGAGAAAGAAAGAGAGAAAGAGAGAGAGAAAGAGAGAAGTAAAAAGAACGAATGAAATGTAGCTGTCAAACAGA
>NW_008705433.1:5871-6665 GCF_000326865.2 Helobdella robusta | reverse complement strand
TAGTTTTGAGAGTTTGAACAGATTCATTGAGTGTATAAAAGTTAGAAAAAAATGAGGGAAGTAAATTATTTAAAAACTTGAAAACAAAAATAGCTATAAAATAAATGTATTAACAACTAATCGACAAAATATTATGTTTAATAAAAAAAGAGCTAGTGGGAAAGAAAGGGTTCAAGTTGAAGATTAAGCGTATAGCTCATTTTTGTGACAATATCATACAATGAAGATGGATTTTTGGTGAGTTATCCCAAACGGTTATGCAGTAAGTGAGATGAGGATAAATAAAAGCATAGTAGAGTTTTTTTTAAGGCGGATTTGGTTAATTTGTGCTTGATTTTGTAGAAAAGACCTATGAGTTTGTTAATTTTAGAGGAGATAGATTGTAGATGAGATTTCCAAGAAAAGTTTTCAGAAATGATTATACCTAAAAATTTAGAAGAAGATGCACGATTTATTGAGATATTGTTAACATTAAGGTTTAGGTTTGGAGACAAATTATTTAGGATTTTGGGGTTTTGGGGTCGAAGATAATGTAAGAACACTTAGAGTAGTTAGTTTATTATGAGTTTATTAGCAGAGAACCAATCAGAATATTTAGAGAGCACTTGGTTGATTGACTCAGAAAAGTTTGAGATGTTATCAGGAATAAATAGGAGTATATATATATATGCTTTTAATGTTTTTAATATTTTTTTAATAAGTGATATATATATTTGTTTATATGTGCTATCGGTGTTTCGTTCAATATTTTAACCACAAAAACTCAGTAATTTTTGAAAATCGGAAATGCATTC
>NW_008705433.1:0-2609 GCF_000326865.2 Helobdella robusta | reverse complement strand
CATTTTAAAAATAAAAATGTTTTATATAAATAATAAATTTTGTTAACTTTTTCTTAATTAATTGAAAAAATTAATTAAAATTTTTTTTACATAATAAATTTAATTAATAATAATTAATTGTAACACTTTAAAAAACCTGTCCAACCTAACATAACATGTCTCTAAAAATAAACCGCAGTTTAATTTTTTCTTTCGTTAGACGATAATCAACTTCGTGTTGTTGTTGTGCACGTGTGCGTGTGTGTGGCCGTTTGCCGCATTTCATTTGGATCGTCAACTATGGCCAGCAACGGCACTGTTTTGAAAAGCCTCACAAAATACATGTATGTAGTAATTGGCAATGTAGATTTTAACTTTTAAACTTTTTTAATAGAACTATTTTATCTACTATCTACTTTTACTTATTTTATTATTTTTCGTTAAATTTTATATTACTGCCTTGCATGCTGTAACAGTTTCTGCGTCAGTCAGATCCTGATTTTTTTAAAGAATAATAAAAAAAGAAGTAATAAAGTTGTATTTTGTACTTTGTAGAGTAGTTTGTTTTGTAGTGTGGTAGTAAGAAAAAAAGTTAATTAAGTATAGAATAGACTATACTACTGATAAGCATTAGTTAGTATGATTGTATTATGATGTATGACTAATTGAAATGTTTGTTTGTTTGTTATTATATATTTTTCTATATTTTTAAGTTTGGCATCATTTGTTCACTCAATCTAACAATTGAAATATAACAAAGAATAGCAAATTGATAGCTGTTGTTAGAGTCTCATAGAATGTCAAAATTTCAAACAAAATTAAGGCAAATTATGTGAAATGTAATCATGTAATAATATTTTTTTTTATGCCCTATCCTTTTCAGGGCATTTGTGACCATAGACTTTTTAACACTTTGTAGTAGTTGTCGATGGTTTTTCTTGGCAAAGGTTGTGGACAGTAGGTTACCATTACTTGCTGTCAACCGCATCATATACGCTGAGTATATGATAGCCATGATAGCTATTGACTCATCGTGCATTTGAACCACTGAGCCATTTTGCAGGCTAACATAATATAATAGTAGTGATTTTTTCATTCTAAACAAAATAAATAGTTGATTATTAATAAAAACTAGGTCAGTGCTTTACAAGCTTGCTTGCACAGTATTGTTTTTCTAGACAACTCTTTACTTTATTATTAATAATTTAGTATAATTAAATCAAGGAACTATAATAATAGAAAAAGAAAGAAGAAAAATTTTATTTTTCAAAAATGTAGGGAGACTAAAGTTGATTTATAATTAGATATATTCAATTCAATAATGAGTTTATTCAGCAAAAAATCTAGGAGACTCGAAAATGTGACTTGTTGGGCCACCATAAAATTTGCACCAAAAATTACTTATAAATAGAAAAGAAATGTTTACATTTTACAATGAAATAATGATAGTTCTATAAATAAAAAAATAAGATTAATTGAATTATTTAAGTATTAAACCATCTTAGAATTAAATAAATATAAAGTATATAACGGGAAACAATCTCATTAACAGAGAACATGGTTGAAATAATTAGACTGAATGAGCAAATAGATAGATTTTCTAAATAGAGCAAGGGAAGAGGAGTTTTTAGTAGTCATTGGTAATGAATTTCAAAGACGCATAGAAGACAGAGTTGAGGAAAAAATTTGTTCTAGGTTTCAAAAAGTAAAATTCAGAATTAGATTGTAAACAATTTTGCCTAGTATTTTTAAATAAATTAATCTGATGTTCAAGAGATTGACAATAATTTAATTTATATATTTTAAAAATGATAGTAATAGATAAATAATATGTAGTTGGTTTATGGTAAGGATATTTGCTGTTTGATAGTATGAACTTACATGGTCAAATCTTTTTTAGTGAGGTCGGTTAGTGAAAAATTATTTCACTTCCGGACCCCAGCAAGCCGTTTTGGATATTGATAGATAACATGATTTGCTACTGAAAAATAACGAGACACAAACATTTTGTTCAAAAAAAAATTTTTTTTCACTATTTAAAAAATTAATTAGATTTTATTAAAAATTTTAATTGAACAATAATTTTACACAACATTTAACTTCTTTATAAACATAAAAAATTGGAAAAAGTTATGAGAACTATAGTAAGAAAAATGTAATAGTCGGTAAATAATAAGGTAAGACCAAAAAAAATTATGTACATTTCATATGAATCTAAGGTAAGTACTCTTTAATCATCAAACAATCATCATTAAACAGAAAATTAGTATCAACTTCTGTATTTTCATCATCCGAATATGTATCTAAGTTAATCGAATCATGACTGATTGGCTCTTCACTGCAATCTCCATTACATGCGCAAAGCTTTGTACATCGTAACTCGCCGCGTCTACACTTACAATTTCGGCAAACTTTTTTGCAGGAACATTTCACAAGTTCAGAACAATGCAAAGATACGTCAGGAATTGTAGTCCACAACAATCCATAAGTTCCATCAGTCAGTCGCTTCCATCCCCATTTTTCTGGATCATACACTGGTGCTAATGCTAACAAACAATTTTTCCAAAGCTGAGCTTGAAGTGTGGCTCTTTTAGTGTGTTGATATAATGCATCAGCAGTCGGAGGAATAT
>NW_008705432.1:685544-689925 GCF_000326865.2 Helobdella robusta | reverse complement strand
CCGCAATCGTCAACATCATCACCACGATAATTTCTAGAATGTTCTCTACCGAACTGCATGGAATGTAGCTCCTTGAACCAGTGCAGAACTTGCAATCCTGGCTATTTTTGGTACCCACCCTATCAGGCTTGCACCAGTCAGTTATTACCATTATCTGTAGTAGTAGTGGTAGTAGTAGTAGCAGTAGTAGCAGTAAGTTACAATAGTTGCAGTAGAAGTAGTAGCAGTAGGTGTAGCAATTCTTGTAGTAGAAGTAGTAGCAGCTGTAGTTGTATGCCGCTACTGATGACATTAATAGAATTCATGGTTATGATGATGATTATTATTATTATTATTGTTATTATGAAGATTGCCCCATAAGCAACTGCCTGCAATGTGACTCGCTGACCAACTGCGCCAAATGCCAGCCCAGATACTTCTGGAATGGAAACCAGTGTATCTGTAAGTGTTGAATGGTCGATTGATGGGTTGATTGGTCGATTGTTTATTCGTTCATTCATTTATTTATTCATTGATTGACCGATTGATTTATTCATTCATTCGTTCGTTCGTTCGTTCATTCGTTCGTTCGTTTGTTCATTTATTCATCCATCCATTCATTCATTCATTCATTCATTCATTCATTCATTCATTCATTCATTCATTCATTCATTCATTCATTCATTCATTCATTCATTCATTCATTCATTCATTCATTCATTCATTCATTCATTCATTCATTCATTCATTCATTCATTCATTCATTCATTCATTCATTCATTCATTCATTCATTCATTCATTCATTCATTCATTCATTCATTCATTCATTCATTCATTCATTCATTCATTCATTCATTCAACCGTTCGTACATTCAGATTGTCCCATTTCTAACTGCGACCTCTGCCAATCGACTACGACATGTGCAACTTGCGGTAACGGATACTTTTGGGATACTTTCGCTAATCCGCCAACCTGTTCCGGTTCGTTGGTGATTGGTTGAGTGAATGATTGGTTGAGTGAATGGTTGGTTGGTTGGTTGGTTGGCGGTCAGTGGGTTGGTTATTTGATTGATTGAATGATTGGTCAGTTGGTTAATTAATTGATTGTTTGTTCACTCATCTATTTATTCATTTATCCACTCATTCATCCACTCATTTATCAGTTTTGTGTCCAAACCAAGTGGACATCATGTTCACCATAGACAATTCAGGTTTTGGCATTTAAAAAATTAAATAATTTATAAATTTTTTATATAATAATAATAATAATATTCATCATCATAATACTAATAATAATCATCATCATAATAATCATAATTATAATCATAATAATCATAATGATGATCATCATCATCACCACCATCATCATTATCAGGAATGTTGGACCGCCAGAAGTACAATGACATCTTGAACTTCCTATCAAACCTCGTCTTAAGCTTACCGCTTTCAAATAATCAGGTTATGATGATGATCGATGGTAATGATGGTGATGGTTATGATGATGGTGATGGTGGTTATGACGATGATGGTGATGATGATAACGACGATGATGATGACGATTATGATGACGATGACGATGACAATGATGCTGATGCTCATGATGATGATGATGATGATGATGATGATGATGATGATGATAAGAATAATGTCTAAATACCGATAGTTATTAACATAATACTCGGTATTTGTAACTTTAAATAAGCAACACAAATACACACAACAATACCGATAGATTCGAGTTTCAATAGCTATAGCTTCATCCGGTATTTATAACAACCTAGTTATAATCATATTCATAATAGTCACAAATACCGATAAATACCTCAAATACTCTCAACAATACCGACAGATACGAGTATCGATGACAATAATTTCATCATAATAATCACAAATACCGATAAATACCTCAAATACTCACAACAATACCGACAGATCCGAGTATCGGTAATGACGTACAGCGATTACCCGGTATTGAATATACCATTCACAGTCAACCAGAACTTGACGATGACCGCTGCACAGATGAGGAACCTCTCCTATTCTGGCCAATACGCTGACCTTGGAGCTGCCCTGAAGTAAAAATTATAATTATTAATAATATAATTGTAATTAGTGTTATTACGTTTGTTATTATCATTAATATAGAATTCTAATTATTATTAATATGATTATAATTAATGTTATTACATTTGTTATTATCATTAATATAGAATTAAAAAAAATTATTTTTTGATTTTAATGTATAAACGTACGTACGTATACACATATATGTATTCTCTCTCTCTCTCTCTCTCTCTCTTTCTCTCTTTTTTTCTTTCTCTTTTTCTCTTCACACATACACAGACACACACACACATACATTTACAGACAGTTATACAAACAAAACACACGCATCCACACAAAAACATACACACACTGAAAAAGAGAAACACCGACACACAAACATACACACACACACACAAACACACATACACACACACAGAAAAAGAGAAAAACCGACACACAAACATACACACACACACACACACACATACACACAGAAAAAGAGAAACACCGACACACATACACCACACACACACACACACACGCACGCACACGCACGCACACACGCAGGCAGCTATACAACACGACCATCTTGAATTCATTGAGGCCGGCGCCCGTTTTAGCTGTGGCCGTGGTGGTCAGTAATGGAGTGACCACAGATAGGAACGCCACGCTAAATCAAGCCATGCTTATTAAGAACCAATCTCGATTTGTTGTCTCCATTCTCACGGTTGGAAATTTCAAGGATGATTATGTCATTAGCCAGGTTGGCTGGTTTGATAGATAGACTGGTATTTTGTTCATTTGCTTGTGTGTTTGTTTGTTTGTTCGTTCGTTTATTCATTCGTTCGCTCTTTCGTTCATTCATTCATTTATTCATTTATTCATTTATTCATTCATTCATTCATTCATTCGTTCGTTCGTTCGTTCGTTCCTTCATTCATTCATTCATTCATTCATTCATTCATTCATTCATTCATTCATTCATTCATTCATTCATTCATTCATTCATTCATTCATTCATTCATTCATTCATTCATTCATTCATTCATTCATTCATTTATTCATTCATTCATTCATTCATTCATTCATTCAGATAGCCTCCTACCCTTATTGGCTGAGCACCTTTCAGGTTCCATCGGCCAGCAGTTTAACCACCATTCAAAAATCTCTCACAGAATTCACTTGCAATAGTTGGTGATGATGGTGGTGGTGGTGATGATAATGATAATGATGATAACGATGATGATGATGATATTGATGATGATGAGGAGGAGGATGATGATGATGATATTGATGATGATGAGGAGGAGGATGATGATGATGATAAAGATGATGATGATAATTATGACGATGATGATAATTACTTTAAACTTAAATTCACTTTTAACTTTCTTCCACGTCCATTTTTTTTAACCCAAATTCGTCTTCAACCTCTTCCGCCCCAGGCAAAAACGAGTGCCAGCCTAACAACCCGTGTCAGAATGGTGGGAGCTGTGTGGATCGGATCAATTATTACGAGTGCTTCTGCTTGCCTAACTGGAGAGGAAAGAACTGCGACGCTGGTTAGGGGAATGATTGAATGAATGGATCGATGAATGGATGGATTGATGAATGAAAAATAAACGAATGAATGAAAGAGTGAGTGAACGAATGAAAAAAAAAGGATAAAAACAGCGAATTAAAAAAATTATTTGATCTGTGGATGAATAGAAGAATGATTGAATAAATATAGATAGATAGAAACAAACACCCACGCACACACACGCAAACAAACGCACGCACACACACAGCAAAATGTACCTCTTCCGGGGACATTGTATTTGTGCTGGACGGATCCGGAAGTATAGACAACGGAAACTTTTTATTGGTTGTTCAATTCGTTCAAAACGTCATCAGTCAATTAGATGTAGCCACCTCGCCAAACGATAACAACGACTTTCAGGTCAAGATAATGATGATAATGATGGTGGTTGTAATGATGATGGTGGTTGTGATAATGATGATGGTGGTGATGGTGATGATGATTGTGATAATGATGATGATGATAGTTTTGATTGTGATGATGATGATAGTTTTGATGATGGTGATGATGATGATGACCACGTAAACAATATTCCTAAAGTAAATATCGTTATAATAATTAGAAGGATGGGTGATGGTGACAACAGAAATGATGATGATGATGATCATAATAATAATTATTGCATATAATAATAATTAATATTATAATTATGATATTATAATTATAAGGTTGGATTGATAGTCTTCTCGACACAGCCAAGAGTTATTTTCTACCTCAACTCCTACTATAGCAAGTTAAAAATGATCGAAGCTGTCAATGTACCATTCACCTCA
>NW_008705432.1:668044-680544 GCF_000326865.2 Helobdella robusta | reverse complement strand
TACACGTATCGAATGCCGCACATGGCAGATGTTAAAAAAGTGGCGTCCCAGTTCTTAAATGATAATTGTCGAGTCTAGCTCTTGGGAGAAAATTATGAAATTATGATCAGTAATTATTGATTTATTATTCATAATAATTGTCGGTAATAATGGTATCGTATCGATTCGTGTATACTGTATAACTGATGTATGCAAAGTTACGCGTTCAAAATTTATGTATGTGTGTGTGTGTGTGTGTGTGTGTGTGTTTGAATGTTTGTGTGCGTGTGTAAGTATGTGTGTATAAGTATGTGTGAATGGGTGTGTGATTTGTTTTCTCTGTGGTTTCAAGTTTTATATTACCTTTTTCATTGCTGTTTTTATTATTGTTGTTGTTAAAATTGCTTACATATGTGGTGTTTACACACACACACAAACACACACACACACACGCATGCTCACACACACACACACGCACACAAACGTTGATTTTTACATTCCATATATATATATATATATATATATATATATATATATATATCAAATATATATATAAATATATATATATTTATATATATTAATAATTAAAACCTTAATAACCTCGCAATAACAAATGATTAAGCAATACAATTGCATATATATATATTTGTATATATATATATATTTATTTATTTATAATAATAATTATTATTATAATTAATATTAATTATAGTTCAGATGCGAAAGACACTCTACTAACAATAACAATAATAAAATCATAACATAACGAGAACGATGATGATGGTGTTTGAGATGATGATGATGATGATAGTAATGATGAAGAAGAAGATAATGATGATGATGAGGAAAAGGAAGATGATGATGAGGAAAAGGAAGATGATGATGATGATGGAAATGAAGTTGATGATGATGATTATTCTACTAACGTAATCATTAATAACTCGCGCTTTTAACATTTTTTATTTAGACGATAGATTACAATTAGATAGATTGGAGAGAGAGAAAGAGAGAGAGAGAAAGAAAAAGAAAGAGAAAAAAAACGAGAAAAAGAGAGTGACTGAGAAAGATAAAAAATGAAACTTAGTGATAGAGAAAAGTCTAGAAGAGGAGAAGAAATGATGGAGTAAGAGAAACAAAGAAATTGTCAAGAGGAAAACTATAAAGGATGAATATAATAGAAGAATGGGACAAAACGAGAAAGGCGAAAAGAGAAATGAAAGGAAGAGAAAGAAAAGGAGAGAGAGAGAGAGAAAGAGAGAGAAGGAGAAGAGAGAGAGGAAGACAAATAAGAGAGAGAGAAAAAGAAAGAAAGAAAGAATGATCTATATATCACTCCCATGATTTTCACAAAACACATCAGGTATGTGTTATATATATATATATATATATATATATATACATATATATATATATATATATATATATATATATATATATATATATGTGTGTGTGTGTGTTGTATTTATATTTGTTATAATTTATTCTTGATAACTCTTAATTCTTCTATTTATTTTGTATTTGTTTCTAATAAATTTCCGCTCGGTATTTAAAAAGTAATAAACCAGCTTTGGTGGAGTTTGAATTAATTTTTAAAAATCTATTAAAAGAAAAATTATTACTTCATAATAATAATAATAATAATAATTACAGTATGTGCGTGTCTTAATATATATCTCTAGGTATGCACGTGTCTGGTATGTGCGTATATTATTATTATTATTATTAGTAGTAGTAGTAGTAGTAGTATTGTTATTGGGGTCAAAAAACTAAAAAAAAATTTGTGACTGGTCGATAATTGGGGCCGTCATGCGAATTTTTTTCATCTTCTGCGCACTATAATTTTATTGAAGAGATTTTCTGACATCATCATCGCCGTCATCATCATCATCAGTGACATCATCATCATCAGTGACTTCATCATCAGTAACAACATTATCACCATCGTCATTCATAACATCATCATCATCATCAGTAACATCATCATCATAATCATCATCAGTGACATCATCATCATCATCAGTAACATCATCATCACGCCAACACGAGCAGAATAAGATGAATGTGGCGGACAATTTGATATTTTTTTCTAGCATAATTTTCCAAACCATCATCATTATCATTGTCGTAGCCAAATCATCATCATCATTGTTATCATCATCATCATCACAACCATCAGCAGCAACAACAGTAGCAGCAGCAGCTGCTGCAGCAGCAGCCTCACGCCATGGTAGCATCCCTAAGGCCCTTGATAAGAACTGATAAGATGAACTTGATGGTCTTCTTGTAGATCTTCTCCAGTTGAGAGGACATCTTGCGGCCGAGAATGTCTTTCATTGAAGACATGAATGGTTCCTCTATGGCCTGTTGTTGTTGATGTTGTTGTTTTGTTGCTTTGTGGTGACGTCATAATGACGTCATTATGACGATAGGATGATGAAGCCGTGGTTACGCTAGCTATGTCACGGTGATGTCATTAACGTGATAACGATGTCACAGCGATGTCATTCTACAAAATTCTACATTCAACAAAACTAAGACAACGCATTTTTTTCTTACACACACGCACGTACACACACACGCACGCACACAATGTTGTTGACACCTCCTAACCCAAAAAGTCTCCGGGGCAAAATCCTCCGAAAACTTCCCATGGGACTTCCCTTGCTCCAGGATATCTTTCACTATCTCGGAGTCGTCCAGGTTATCAAAGATGTCCTCAAAAGCCGACATGACGACCATGGCGTGTGTGGAGAAGACACTGCTGTCTGTGAAGTCGGACATCGGGTCCATCTGCCGAAATTTCTCGAAAGTGTTTTTCACGAGGGGATTTGATTGCAAGAGTCTGATTTGGGAAGAGAGAGAGAGAGAATGATGAAAGGTAAGCGAGGATGAAAAACTGAGAGTGAGAGAGAGTGAGAGGGAAAAAATGATGAAAGGTAAGCGAGGATGAAGAACACAGAAAGAGAGAGAGAGAAAGAGAGAGAGAGAGAAGTTTGTTTAAAAACAAAATTATATTTTTCGCACTTTCAAAAGAGCACCATACAACATTCATACAGACATGCTCGACAACTGATGTTAAATACAAAAAGATTTTAAATATTTTTCGCAATAAATATAAAATTAACAATTGCAGCTTCAGGCAGATGGACAGCAATAGAGAAAGAAGGAAGATAAAAAATAAGAGAAATGAAGAGAAGAAAAAATAAGAGAGAGGAGAGAGAGAAAGAGAGAGAGAAAGGAGAGAGAGAGAGAGAAAGAGAGATCAAACGTTAATGTTGCTCAGGTTAATGAGCGCTGAGCCATAAAACAACATGTGACATGATGACGATGATGACGATGTTGATGATGATGACGATGTTGATGATGATGACGATGTTGATGACGATGTTGATGATGATGATGATGACGATGATGATGACGATGATGATGACGACGATGATGATAATCGCGTCCCAAAAAAATCCCAAAATCATCATCCAAAACGACAAAATTTAACAAACTCAAAACAAACTCAAAACTCGCGACGTAATTAACAAAATACTGACAATCAATCCATCACGCCCGGTAACACACGTCCGATTCCAACCCCGACTCGTTACTACTTGCCGATACCGATTCGGTAATTAAAACGACTTTAACACGGCCACTTGGTCACGTGATTATGGTTATATATATATATATATATATATATATATATATATTATATATATATATATATCTACATATATATATATATATAGTATAAACTGTGACCGTTAGCACTATCGTAAAGCAGGTATATCTGATTTATTATTATTATTATTATTATTATTATTCATTATTATTATTCATTATTATTATTATTTTGTTATTATTGAGTTTAATTATTAACATTTAATTACATTCCATAAAATTTAATTGGGCCCCAAGATGAAAGCAAGCAAGCGTGAGTTCAAAACGCATTTGATCACGTGCCGGTTATGACGTAACTAAGCCGTGACGTAATGATCTGGCTGGTCACGTGCGCAGTGTTGTTGATGACGTGTCCTGTTGTTGCTCTTGCTGCCATTTGTTGTTGTTTGTTGTTGATGTTTTGGATATTGCTGTTATTGTGTTTTTGTAGTTGTTTTTGTTGATGATGTTGTTATTGTTGATGATATGATTGTGGTTGTTGTTGTTGTTGTTATTGATGCTGTTGTTGTTGTTGTTATTGCTGATGTTGTTGTTGTTGTTCAACTGGTTAAGCATGTTCATACGTATGCAAACGTGTTTGTTGCCGTGTAGCTATACATGCGGGATTGCGTGGCTATGACATGGGCGTGTGTGTTAATCTTTAAAGCGAAAACAAGATATAGATGATTGAAAAAAGATAGAAAGAGAGAGATGTATGGAAATAGAGAGAGAGGAGGAGAAAAAAAGAGAAAAAGAGACAAAGAGAAGAAGAGAAAATGAACAAAAAAGAGAAATAAAAAAAGTGTAAAGTTATTTTGTAAAAAAATGCATCTAATTCTCTTTTAATCTTTTAAAAAATTTTTAAAAATTTTTGCAATACATTTAATCTTCGTTCGTTACTACTACTACTGCAACTACTACTGCTACTATTGCTTCTACTACTACTACTACTGCTGCTGCTGCTGCTGCTGCTGCTACTGCTGCTGTTGCTACTACTGCTGCTACCACTGCTGCTTGCTGCTGCTGCTGCTACTACTACTACTGATACTATTACTTTTTTACTTTTAATGGGACAATTGCTTCTGATTTATCTACGCTAGAAGTTAATTTTCTTTGTTGTTGTGTCTATGTCATTTTGTTCTTTTAATCCGTTTAATTGGAGAAGACACAACTGATCCTATTCCCTCCCCATTTCTCTCTCTCTTTTCTCTCTCTCTATCTCTCTCTTTCTCTATCATCTTCTCTGTCTCTCTCTTTCTCTATCTATCTCTATCACCTTCTCTGTCTCTTTTTTTCTCCATCTCTCTCTTTCATCTTCTTCTTTCTTTCCCTATCTGTTTTCTTTTTCTGCCACTCACTAACTTTCTTGTTTTTTTCTTTTTCTCTCTCTCTATCTCTCTCTCTTTCTCTCTCGCTCACTCTCTTTCTCTCTACCTTGACAATGAAGAAAAAGACCAATGAATAACTAATAGTCGTTTGAAAGGCCAACAATTGATTCTAATTTAATTTTATTTCTGATTTTTTACATGGTGTTTTATTGGCTTTGGTAGTTTTCAAGTGCCTTTGTAATGTTTTATAGGCGGGTTGTTTCGCTAATTAACTAGAGGAATGAAAAAACTGGAATGAATGAATGAATGAATGAATGAATGAATGAATGAATGAATGAACGAACGAACGAACGAACGGATGAATGATCGAACATAAAAAGTAAAGCTACTAAATAAACTTTAATGGATACTCACTTTGAGAAAATATTCATTCCAACTTCTTGACTCTTATGCTTTATAGACTTCCAGGAGTTCATGACCATCTGGATTTCAACGTCGTTTAACGGAAGTACGTACATCTCTTCAATTCCGTTCTCGTCCATCTCTTTGACGTCATCGAGTCCGCGCCATTTTTTCTTGGCGGAAGTTATCCTGTTAAAAAATGGTGTCCATTTTTGCCATTTTGTTAAAATTTTGTGATTAGGGGAAGATGATTTAGTTGACGATCTTGCAAAAAATGACGAAAATTTCGATAGTTTTTTTTTCTCGGTATTCGATTCGGTATTCGGTATTTTCGAGTTCGCCGAGCTGGTACTCGACGCGATATCGGATTTGGAACGGCGTTTCGGGCTGTGATGGTTGTTCGTCTTCGTCTGACGGTCTGGTCGAGTCAGTACGGGTAAACCGTTTCCGATTTCGATCGGTCTTACGAGCGGTACATCTATGATTGAGATGTGCGGACTCGTCTCGGTATGAAGTATCGTTGCTGTGTTGTTATTATCATTATTATTATTATTACTACTACTACTATTATTATTAATGCGGTTGTTGTTATTGTAGTAGTTGTTGTAGTTGTTGTTGTTGATGATGTTATTATCATTCAAGTTACCTCTTTGATTCAAATTGTTTTTATTATAGTTATTATTATTGTTATTATTTTTATTACTGTTTATACTATCCAATCTGCCGCGAATATTTTCAACGCTCGTTGTCTGGTAGAACAAATTGATGCTAGAATTGCTGACACTGTTACAGTTACTATTATTATTATTGTTGTTGTTGTTGTTGTTGTTGTTGTTGATGTTGTTGATGTTGTTGATAATGTTAATGTTATTATCATTATCGTCAGCTAAGTGATTGTTGGTTAAATTACCGTTTTGTAGTGGTTGATGTTGTTGTTGTTGTCGTTGATGTTGTTGTTGATGTTGTTGTTGTTGTTGTTGTTGATGATGTTGTTTTTGATGTTGTTGTGGATGATCGTCAACGTTCTCATCCGCCCACGCTTGCTTTACGTGTACAGACACAGATCCAGATGCTTCAAAATTAATAATTATAGAGAATAATTATTAATAATTATAGGGAATAATTATTAATAATTTTAGAAAATAATTAATAACAATTGTAGAATAATATCAGAAAAAATAATTGGCATTTATTTAAAACTTTTAGTGATTCATGGCATGAATAACCGTTCGATTTGTCGTGCTCCCTTAGATCCGATACCGAATTAACCGAATATCTCTTTGTCGATTCTGGATTGATTCGAGTATTTTTACCGAAAAAGTGAATGCAGACGCAACATTTCTTTGATAAGTTGTCGTCCAGTTGAGTTTTTTGAGTTTTTTTCATTTTTTTAAAGATGACGATGATATTAATGTTGTTGTTGTTGTTGTTGAGTTGTTGTTGATGTTGCTATTATTGATGTTGTTGTTGACAACGATGATGATGATGATGATGATGATTCCGACGAAGAATGATGATAATGATGGTGATGTTGTTTTTTTGTTTTGTTTTGTTTTAATAGTCAGACCTCAGATTTATGTTCGTAAAGGTTCTCTTTATAATTGTTTTCAATTAGTTGCTTCAACAATCCTAAATAAATAAATAAATAAATAAAAAATAAAATTTTTTGTAATAAAAAATAATACCAATAATAATAATAATAATAATAATAATAAGAAAAAGATTAAGGTAGTAATAATAATAATTATAATAACTTTATAAAAATAACTTGTCAAAATGTCATCCAAATCACCTCAATTTCTGAATGTTATATGAAAAGAATCGCTTTCAAACGTTCGCATAAATATATTTCGTTATATATTGTGAATTATATATATATATATATATATATATATATATAGTAAATGTGTTATAATATATATATATATATATATAAACAGTTTTTTATTATAGTATACAGTATAGTATATAGTATGGTATATAGCATATATATAATATACAATAACGAGCAAGCTATAGGAAATATTTACTTGACTTAATATGCTTAAAACATTGCAGTAATTCTATTTAATTTTATTCAATAGAATTATGTATTATTGAATTATTTTTTTTAATTTGAATATAAAAATTGCTTTTGGTCCGGTGAAATCCGCTGACTAGCTGAAGCCGAAGGTTGGCTTACTAGAATAAGTATAGGCCTATAATTGAAGCAATAATAAATTACTAGAATTGAACTAGTCACTCTTTTTTTTACACTATTCGATCATGTTAAAAATTTGTTTGCTTATGAAATAAACCGCGTAAATAGATCAAAATTGTTATTTGAACAACTATCTTTATTATATTCAATGAATATTTTACATTCTGCTGGTGCTCATAGAAACTGGTTGCTGAAATCTTACGTTGGCTTACTGCAGTGGCTTACAGGGTTTCATAGAACTCTTATGATCAATCAATCAATCAAACAATCAGTCAGTCAGTCAGTCAGTCAGTCAGTCAACCAACCAATCAATCAACCATCCATCCAACCAATCAATCAACCATCCATCCAACCAATCGACCAATCAATGAGCCGAATTGAATGAACCAAATCGAAAAAAAACAAAAACAAATAAAAAAAATATTTTCAAGGCTTGTTCAAACTCGAACGAACACTTAACAGTGCAGATCCACAAACAGTTTTGAGATTTTAGTAAAGAAAGAAAAACACAGTAGTTGCTTTTATTTGAATTCATTCAAAAATGGAAAGTGACGGCTAATTAAAATTGTAAAAACGTCAATTGTTAAAAAATCGAATTTTAAACAAACAAATATAACAAATAATCGACCGATAAAAAATAATTATTATCCATTATTACTGTTATTATTATACACACTTCTTAGTAGTTCTTTGAAAATGATTCACGTAACATGAACATTTAGTAAGAAGAATTCACAACATATCATAATGACTAAATCAACATACCAAACAGTAATTATTTATACATGTATATATATATATACAAAGTAAATCAAGAAATATCCAAAAATTATATAACCAAATAAAAAATACTAGAAACCAGTCAACTTTTAATAATAAATAAATGAATAGACATTAAAAAGCTTGATCTAAAAGGTAAAATTTAAGAAACCAGTCAACTTTTAATAATAAATAAATAAATAGACACTAAAAAGCTTGATCTAAAAGGTAAAATGTAAGGCGACGACGAGAATAAAATGTAGTTTGTTTTGTTGGTGTGGGGCTGTGAAGCGAAAACAAACAAACACATAACAATAAACTAGTAAGAAGCCGCAAGAATAGTAGTCAGTCACTTACCTACAATTAAATTACTCTCAAGGCCCTAGCTTACTTATAATATACTCACCTACCTACAAATTTGTATTTCTACGTTTTTGAAATTTTACATTGTTTTAGGTATTTTATTTTACACCTTTCAGCCTTTTATTTTACTTGAAACTTTATAACTAATGTTAAGCCCTAGCCTACCTACGATTGTTCAACTCATCTCAATCCCTAACTTACCTAGGAATTAAACTAAAGTCCGGTAAAGAAAATAGATAGTTGAAGAGAAACAACAACAACGACACCGAATGAATGGATGTTGTGTATGTGTGTGTTGAATTGATGTGTGTGCGTGTATGTAAATGTGCGCGCGTGTGCTCTCCAGAAACTTCTTCACTCACTACGGACAAATCTCCATTGCACCGACCATCATCTGACACGCATCGATGGAATGAATTTGACCGGATACTGAAAAACAATAAATTGAAAAAAAAATTCATTAAAATAAAAAACAAGCCATTGGAAAAAAATAGGCAACTTATCTTATTGAGATGACACTCAATCCTTTCTTCAAATTCGAGTACTTTCAATTATACAATGGGACAAAAACAAATTTCCCTCTAATATTACCTTCAAATTGTCATCGGAACGATCATCATGAGACCACCATCTGAAACGTGCTGACGCCCACCACAGCCCACCTCTCATCATTCTGTAGGCAAGTTTTTTTTATTAGCGAAGTAGTAAATCAAGAAACAAAGGAACGAACGAATAAATGATTACCTGAATGATTGAACGATTGGTTGAATGAATGAGTGAATTAATGAATTAATCAATCAATGATTCAATTAATGAATAGAATGAATTACCAATTCAATAAATGGCAGAATAATTTAAAAGAGTGATAAAATGAACGAATGAGAAAAATAAAAAACGAAACTAAACCTTACGTCAAAAATCGTCGTTACTGTAATCTATTGCACCGACCACTATCATCTGGTCGGTACACAAGATGTCATTCGAACTTCAGAATGTCACCACCATCATTAAATGTAAATCATCATGAGACCACCATCTGAAACGTGCTGACGCCCACCACTGCCCACCTCTCATCATTCTGTAGAAAAAAATTTTTATTAGCGTAGTAGTAAATGAACGAAGGAACAAACGAATAAATGATTGATTGAATGATTTAGTGAATGAATGAATTAATTAATCAATCAATCAATCAACGAATGAATATAATGAATCAATTAATGGATGAATAATTTGAAAGATTGAGTGAGAAAATGAATGAACGAGAAAAAAAGAAAAAAAAACTAAACTAAACCTTACCTCAAAAATCGTCGTTACTGTTATCCATTGCACCGACCACCATCATCTGGTCGGCACACAAGATATCATCCGAACTTCAGAGTGTCAGTCGAACAGCCAACGAGCTGATTTTTCCTACACCACCATCATGAGACTACCATTTGAAACGTGCTGACTCCCACCACTGCCCACCTCTCATCATTCTGTAGACAAATATTTTTTATTTGCGTGAATGTTAGAATCTTAGAAGCAAAAAATTATAAATTGAAAATAATGTCAAATAAACAATATTTTAAAATAATAAAGAGATCAAAATGTAAAAAAAAACTTACCGTCGTCCATTTGACAAAGGCAGAATGTTGAATGCGTTCCTGTTCCTACGTTGTCCTCCAAAACTGATGCCAGTCCTCATCGAGATTGTTGTTGAAACACAGCCCGTGTTGATGGAGAAGGATAAAAAGAAGATTCTCATCAGAAAGCTTAGCGGTGCCTGCATCTCAAATTGCTTAATAAAAATAATCCTATCTACCTATTCAATTACCTTAACTAATCTATATTAATTGTTAATGGTACGATAGTCGAAAGTCCCCCTTCATTCTCCCTCCTTGCACAGAGGTTCACCGACAACCAGGGCACCGGGTAGTAAACCATTGCCGTGCGGATAGTAGACTATTGCCGTGCGGATAGTAAACCATTTGCCGTCCGGAAGCCGTGCGGGTAGTAGACTATGGCCGTGCCGCATAGTAAATCATTACCGTGCAGATAGTAAACCATTGCCGTCCGGATAGTAAACCATTGCCGGTTCACCACTGGCCACCAAGGCTTTCCTCTGACAAGGGACTTCGAAATTCAGAGTCTATCGGCTATCGTACCCTCAACTTACCTATTCATTACAATTAAGTCCTAGCTTACCTAAAATTACAAAACTCAAGAGCCCAATTCATTGGCCAATCGGCACCCACCCCACCACCTACGTAATGCCTTGGGCTCCAACTTAGTAATAATAATATAAAACTTAAACCCTGAATCTATTAATGAGTATGTGTTACAACGTAGCCTTAACCTACCTATTCATTACATTACGGTCCTAGCTTACCTAAAATTACAAAACTCAAGAGCCCAATTCATTGGCCTTTCGGCACCCACCCCACCACCTACGTAATGCCTTGGGCTCCAACTTAATAATGATAATGTAAAACTTAACAATTAACCTACCTATCGATACACTTACAGCGTTTTAATTTACATTACACGATTGTTCCTAGAATTACATTATTGCCCTTAACTACCTATGAAATTAAATTACTCTCAACCTTAGTAATAATAAATTAAAATGTGTAATGAAAATAAAATTACGCTCAAATACTAACATATGTGTTTATGTATTTGTGTGTGTGTGTGTGTGTGTGTAATACGCTGATGCGTGTAATGTGGGTGCAAGGAAAAAATAGAAGCGATAAACTTACGCGCCTACCTATTCAACTACATTAGTGTTGGATGCTTCTTATCTATCCTACCTACAATTAAAATTATGCCTATCTAACCTACCTATATAGCGACTTAATGTAATTGTGTGTATGTGCGTGTGCGTGTGAGCATTCTTACCTAATGTTAAATTACAGAGAAAAACAGAGAAAAGGAATAAAACGTATCCCAGCCAGACGTGTATTCTTTCCCACTGAATGAATGAATGTAGCCTGACATCTTCCATAATGAACTCCTCTGGAAGCTTCAACCTGAATGAAATGAATAAAATGAAAAAATTTCTATTATTTAATTAATTTAAATGAAAATAGAGAAACAAGCCAGGCTGAAACTCGCCAACCGGAAAAGCCAGCCAACTGGCAAAAAAGGAACCGCAATGAAACCGTAAAACGACATCACAACCATTCTGATCCACGATGAACTCCTCTGGAAGCTTCAACCTGAATGAATGAACCTGAATGAACCTAAATGAATGGAAAAATCTTATTTATTCAATTAATTAAATGAAAATAGAGAAACGCAAAGAAGCCGACCGGTCGGCAAAGAAAAGAACCTTAAAGAAAGGTATCTATATAGGATTTATGCTCTATATAACTCTATATAACTCTATATAACTCTATATAACTCTATATAACTCTATATAACTCTATATAACTCTATATAACTCTATATAACTCTATATAACTCTATATAACTCTATATAACTCTATATAACTCTATATAACTCTATATAACTCTATATAACTCTATATAACTCTATATAACTCTATATAACTCTATATAACTCTATATAACTCTATATAACTCTATATAACTCTATATAACTCTATATAACTCTATATAACTCTATATAACTCTATATAACTCTATATAACTCTATATAACTCTATATAACTCTATATAACTCTATATAACTCTATATAACTCTATATAACTCTATATAACTCTATATAACTCTATATAACTCTATATAACTCTATATAACTCTATATAACTCTATATAACTCTATATAACTCTATATAACTCTATATAACTCTATATAACTCTATATAACTCT
>NW_008705432.1:648051-666197 GCF_000326865.2 Helobdella robusta | reverse complement strand
AACAAACAAAAAAAAACATAAAACAAAAATCACACCACCAAGTAGAGTAAAAGAATAGAAGTCCCTAACCTACCTATGTAACTAAATTACCTTATGCCCTAGCCTACCTATATAATAAATTAATTTTTACCTCACCTACCTATGCTTCATTAACTTAACTCAAGACTCATGAAGAAAGAGAAAAAGGAGTAAAACAGAACATAAAATACTACCACACAAACAAACATGATGTATGTATGTATGTATGTATGTATGTATGTATGTATGTATGTATGTATGTATGTATGTATGTATGTATGTATGTATGTATGTATGTATGTATGCATGCATGTATGTATGTATGTATGTATGTATGTATGTATGTATGTATGTATGTATGTATGAGCAACCGCTAAAGAACCCACCTAAAATATAAAAAAATACAACATACAAACACACAAACCACAGACATGCAAACTCTATATAACTCTATATAACCCTATGTAACTCTATATAAAATAAAATTAAATAAAAATAAATAAATTTAAAAAATATAAATATAAAAAAATGAGATCAGGCACTCCGACTCGAGCGAGGCAGAAATGCCTGATCTGATTTCAACGTTTTTTCAGCTCCTATTTATACTCGTTTCAACCATACATTTTCATCATTTCAATCATTCACATCAGTAAAAAACTTATTTAATGTATGTACTACACTATCATACAGTCTTAACAACAATGCTAACCGTACTAAATTGAAGTCATCGAACGAACGCCTTCGAAACTTTCTGATTGGCTGGTTGAATCTGCTATATTGCTTTTTTATAAACATATAATCATATTGGATTGTATACATGGATTCTAGTATACATGGATAGAATTCAAAACACCTTGCTTAACATCCAATTCCAAGCCAAGCTGAGCCAATATGCGTAGATTTATAGGCGCTTTTATATTAAAATTTTGCTCGCTTCATATACGAATATCCCAATATAACAAATCAGTCAGGTCACAATCATCATCATCGATATCGCGATGAAATCAAATTGAAATTTTTTTTTAAATTGTTGATAAAAGTAACTAGTACAACATAGTCAAAAGTTTAAATTTTTCTGAGAATTCAAAATAATTTGAGACTACACCATAACACAATTGTACAATTTGAATGTGTAAATACAACATTAGAAATGTATTATAACTACCTATATAATATATCTATCTATCTATTTCTTTATTTAGTTCTGCCTGCGTATGATATTTGGTCAAATTTATTTGATAGGAATTGAAAATAACCTTTATAACGGCTGATTAGCTACCATGCACTACTGTTAACATGACGTCATTTCCTCCAACGATTTCGCTACGAATTACCCATCCTATTTAATAAATTTTATTTGATGTTTTTTAATTAGTCAGGTCACAATCATCATCATCGATATCGCAATGAAATCGAATTTTATGATACTATTTTGTTCAATCAAATACTGTTTAATACATATAACTAGAATAAATTTATATATTTATTCATCCAATTATTGATGAATAAAGTTTATTGCATGCGTTCACTTTTATACATTTAACCTATGTTTAAAAGTTAATCGAGCGTTATGTGTATTGTTTTAAAATTCAAATTTAAATAATTTTAACATTACGAACCACGATATTTATAACAATATATAGAAAATTAATTTACTTTAATTAACTTTAATAAATGTGGTTATTAAGAAATAATTATCGTCTGCGAATTTCGCTGCTTTTAAAAAATGCTAAAAATTCTTACCACACTGACAACGTAGTCAAACTTGGGACAAGTCCGGATCATACTTCAAAAGAATATAGGGTTAGTGTAATGACTGTCAAAATGACTTTTAGTTATTGTTTGTTGGTTTTGGGTAAAATGATCTAGATGTCATTTTGTTTTTTGAGTTAAATGATTAGTTTTTTTAGCTAGTGCCAAGATGAATCACTTTTTTATTAATTATTAAGTTAATTAAGAGAATGCATATTATTAACAGTTTAACAAATTTTTGATAATTCTTTTACTTTCTGGCCATTTATGATTTATTTATCTCTTCTTTTAATTTATTTGACCTATTCAGGCATCTAACCATCTTTTTATTTCCAATTTAATTAATTATTTTTCCATTCATTCATCCATGCATCATTCAGGATAATTATGCACATATGAAAAGCCTTGTTGATGACTTGAAGAATGAAGTCAACAAGATAGTCCTAGGTCGTTTATGATTAAAAATTATTTTTTCAAACAATTTTTAATGTATTGCACTCACTCTACTTTTTTTATTTAATGATTATTTCATTCATTCATTTGTTCATTCATTTACCCATTAATTCTTTAATTAGATAATTCATTTATTAATTCATTTTTACATTCATTCATCCATTCATTTATCCATTCATTCATTCATTTATCCATTCATTCATTCATTCATTCATTCATTCATTCATTCATTTGTAGGTGGAGGAGAGAAAGCCAGACAACTTCATCTATCCAGAAAGAAGCTCTTAGTCAGGGAAAGGATTGATAGACTACTTGATCCAGGGTTCGACGAATGAATGAATGAATGAATGAATGAATGAATGAATAAATCATACTTTGTAAAATAATAATTCATAAAAACTACTCAAAAACTTACTAGGTCGCCGTTTTTAGAGCTATCTCAATTTGCCGGCTACAAGATGTATGTCCCAGACGACGTTCCAGCTGGCGGTCTGGTCACTGGGATAGGACAAGTGTCTGGGTTAGTAGGTCAATTGGAAGGGGTACAAGTATTTATCTGGGTTAGTAGGTCAATTGGAAGGGGTACAAATATCTATATGGGTTAGTAGGTCAATTGGAAGGGGTACAAATATTTGGGTTTTTGGTCAGTTAAATTGGGTCAGTTTTCGAAAGCATGGAATTGTGGTCGTGGCCCGCGAGTTTTAACCTATTATTACGTTAACGAATTAAAAACTTAAAAAATAATATTAACATTAACTCTATTACTACTACTACTACTACTGTTAATAATAATAATAGCAATAATGATAATTATAATTCTACCCCCTATAAAACTTTCCAAGGGTGAAATGCATGGTGATAGCCAATGACCCGACGGTAAAGGGGGGCACTTACTATCCAATCACGGTGAAGAAGCACATGAGGGCACAGGAGATTGCCGAAGAAAACAGACTGCCCTGTATTTATCTAGGTCATTATTAAATAAATTGGGTCAACTTTTATATCTTTATTTATTTTGTGGTTCGTTTAGTCATTCATTCGATCATTCATTCAATCGTTTGATTGTTCATTTATTCATTCATTTTTTTCAACCAATCACAGTCGACTCGGGTGGAGCCTACCTGCCCATGCAAGACGAGGTCTTTCCTGATAAGTTCCATTTCGGCAGATCATTCTACAATCAGGTGACGACGACGATGATGGTGATGATGGCGGTGGTTATAGCGATGATAATTGGACTGTATGGGATGATGACGATGATGATGATGATGAGGATGACGGGGCACAATGATAAATAATATTAGTGCTTCTTACCTTGTAATCTGTTTTTAAAAACTTGATTCACCTACAACGACGTTCACCATCATTTTCATCATTTTTTCCCGCCAAAAGGCGCGCATGTCAGCTCAGGGAATTCCCCAGATAGCCGTAGTGATGGGCAGTTGCACCGCGGGTGGTGCCTACGTGCCTAGCATGGCGGACGAGAGTATCATTGTCAGACAACAAGGCACTGTCTTTTTGGGAGGACCGCCTCTGGTTGGTTGGTTGGTTGGCTGGTTGGTTGGTTGGTTGATTGGCTGGCTGGTTGGTTGGTTGGATGGTTGGTTGGTTGGCTGGCTGGCTGGCTGGCTGGCTGGCTGGCTGGCTGGCTGGCTGGCTAGTTGGTTGATTGGTTGGCTGGATGGGTGGCTGGCTGGCTGGCTGGCTGGCTTACTGGCTGGTTGGTTGATTGACTGGTTGGTTCATTATCATCATCATCACAATCGTCATCACCCCAATCATCATCATCACCCCAAAGGTCAAGGCAGCCACCGGTGAAGAAGTGACCGCTGAGGAATTAGGAGGTGCTGACCTCCACTGCAGGTGCTGATAATGATGATGATGACGATGGTGGTGATGATGATGATGATGATGATGACGATTGTGAGGATGATGATGACGATTGTGATGATGTTGTTCATGATTCATATCTTTCTTCTGGAAATCATTCTCAACATTACTGCTACTTTTTCTCCGTCATCATTATCATCATCATCATCACCACCATCATCATCATAATCATCACTATCATTACTACATCATCACTATCATCATCGCCGCCGCCATCGTCGTCATCATCATCATTATCAGGAAGTCTGGCGTCACTGATTACTACGCGTTGGACGACGAACACGCTCTTCACCTGGCCAGGAGATGCCTGAAGAATATCAACCACAAGATGCCCATGGTGATGACGATGATGATGATGACGATGATGATGACGATGGTGATGATAATGATGTTGATGACTATGATAATGATAACGATGATGGTTACGGTGATGATTGTGATGACGATTGTGATGATGATGATGATGATAATGATTGGGATGGTGATGGTGATAATTATCGTGATGATAATGATGATGATGGTGGTGGTGGTGGTTACAGTGATGATTGTGATGATGATGATTGTGATGATGGTGATTGTGATTATCTTAACGATGATGACTACTAAGTTAGTGTAATAGCGTTATCACCTCGCTCATTTACCGACAACAACATCACAAATATCGCCACCAACATCATCGTCATCATCATTACCACCATCACCATTGCAATCATCATCATCGCCAGGTGACGTCATACAAACCCGTGGACCCCTTATACGCGAGCGATGAGATTTATGGAATTGTTGGCGGAAACCTTAAAAGACCTTTTGACGTGAAGGAAGTTAGTCTGACCTCCTTTTTTGCAATTGGTTGATCATCGATCTAATTGTTTTTGATTGGTCGATCAAAGATTTAGTTGTTTTTGATTGGTCGATCAATGATTTAGGTGTTTTTGATTGGTTGATAAATGATCTAGTTGTTTTTGATTGGTTGATAAATGATCTAGTTGTTTTTGATTGGGCGATTAGTGACCTAATTACATTTGAATGATTTTACCTGCGTTTTGATTGGTTAATATTTTTTTGAAAGGTTATTGCAAGAATCGTTGATGGTAGTGAGTTTGATGAGTTTAAAGCTCTCTACGGCGAGACTCTGGTTACTGGTAACTTGTTCGTTCATTCATTCATTCGTTCATTCATTCATTCATTCATTCATATTTTTAAATAATCCATTAAACGCACGCACACACACACGCACATATAAAATAAAAGTATTTTGAGATTAGTTTCATGTCACTCGTTCACTATGAAAGGTTTCGCGCGCATTTGGGGGTACCCTGTCGGTATATTAGCCAACAATGGTGTTCTTTTTTCTGAAACTGCCTTGAAAGTTTGTTATTACTTTTTGTTCATTCATTCGTTCGTTCGTTCGTTCTTTTGTTCTTTTGTTCGTTCGTTCTTACGTTCATTCATTTATCGTTATTTCATCTTTGTTTTTTATCTTTGTTCATCTTTGTGTTCAGCTAGTGATTCATTCGTCCCACTAAACATTCAACCACCTATCCATTCATCCACTCGTTCATTCTTTTATTCTTTTATTAGGGCGCTCACTTTATCCAGTTGTGCTCCCAGAGAAATATTCCTCTAATCTTCCTACAGAACATTACAGGTCATCATCACAACCACCATCGTCATCACCACAACTATCATCATTATCACCACCACCATCATCATTACAACCACCATCGTCACCATCATCATCACCACTACCACCATCATCATCACCACCACTATCATCACCACCATCATCATCATCAGGATTCATGATCGGACGGGAAGCGGAAGCGGGTGGAATTGCAAAAAATGGCGCGAAAATGGTGACAGCCGTGTCGTGTGCCCAGGTTCCCAAGCTGACGGTCATCATCGGCGGATCGTACGGGGCCGGCAATTATGGCATGTGCGGTCGAGCCTACGGGTCAGTTAATTAACATAATTTATTCAAATTAATAGCCAATTACTCAAACAACAAACCAACCAATCACAGCACTTTAATCTACTTCGATGAACTTCTCATTGATAAGTTAAATATGAACTGAACAAACCAGCCAATTAGCAGCAACGAAACGTTCTCGTTAACATTTATAAATAAACTATTCGGATTGACCAATTAAATCATTTCAATCCATTCTAGTTGACCAGTCACATTAACGATCGATCTAATTAATATTCATAAACTATTCGTATCGACCAATCAAAATAACCCAATAAATAATTCAATCCAATCAACCTGGTCGTTCATTCAAAGTCGGCCTCATTTAGTGCATAACTTACTTAAATCGACCAATCAAAACACCCTAAACTCGCCCTGCCTGACCAACCAATCACATTAACGATCGACCTAATTAATATTCACAAGTGGGCGGTTCTTGTATTCGTGGCCCAATAGCAGAATCTCGGTGATGGGCGGCGAACAGGCTGCCGGCGTATTGACCACCGTTGCGAGGGACCAAAGAAAGAGGATCGGAAAGGAGGTTTTTTTTTTATTTTTGTTGTTGTTTATTATTATTGTTATTGTTTATTATTATTGTAATTATTATTATTATTATTTAACTATAATTAGCATAATTTTCCAAATGGTCATCACCACCCTTCGACAATCATCCCCACCAAGTTCACTCAAGAGGATGAAGAGACGATAAGTAAGCCGATCTTGGAGAAGTACGAAAGAGAGGGACATCCGTACTATGCTAGTGCTAGGTGCGTGTGTGTGTGTATGTCTGTGTGTGTGTTTGTGTGTGCGTGTTTGTGTGTTTGTTTGTGTGTGTGTGTGTGTGCGTGTTTGTGTGTGTGTGTGTGTGTGTGTGTGTGCGCGTGTGTTTGTGTGTGTGTTTGTTTGTATGTGTGTTTTTGTGTGTGTGTTTCTGTGTGTGTGTGTTTCTGTGTGTGGACACGATACTGCGTGTGTATAGTTATTACTATATACCAATCCATCTTTTCACTCGTTTATTCTTTTACTTGTTTATACATTCATTCATTCACTCACTCATTCGTTCATTCATTTATTCATTCATTTATTTATTTATTTATTCATTCATTTATTTACTCATTCATTCATTCACTTATCATTCATTCTTTCATTCATTTATTTACTCATTCATTCATTCACTTATCATTCATTCTTTCATTCATTCAGATTATGGGATGATGGGATAATCGATCCAAAAGATACTCGCCTGGTTTTAGGATTGAGTTTGAGTGTTGCTCTCAACCAGCCAATCGAACAGACCAAATTTGGCGTTTTTAGAATGTGAAAAAAATCTAACAATTGATTAGTTTTGTATATGCGTGTGTTTGTTTGTGTCTGTGTATGTGTGTTTGTATGCGTGTGTTTGTATGCGTGTGTTTGTATGTGTGTTTGTTTGTGTTTGTATGTGTACATGTACACATCATGTTATTTTTTGTTAAGTGCCTATGAGTAATTAAAATCACATAATCATGTTTCAAATTAAAATTCATTTTTGTCTATCTGGCTTTATTTTCTCGAAATAAAATCAACTGAGATGATTTCATTTTTTTTTGCTACGGTTATATTATAATTAATTATTATTATCGTACTATAATTATAACTAATATAATTAATAATTTATAATTGGAATTATTTTAATGGTTTGTTAATTGATGAGTGGCATATTTTTCTCCTCTCTTTTGATTATTTCTGGCTCGATCCAGTATAAATTGATGTCTTCAATTGCCTAAGGTAAAATTTCTTTATAAATTTTACTAAAAAAAATAACGTTTGGTTAATATTCTTAATAGTTTTTAATTATTAAATTATTGTATTTATGTAATAATTATGTTGATTATTATGAACATAAAAATTAATTAATTCTTAATAATTATGAAAATTGATTGATGTAATAATTATGTTATGTGTAATTAATTATGTGACGTCAAATGGCATATAGCTCGAAAGGATTGTATTAATCAGCCAGCCATTTTATGGCTTATTTAACAATATTTATCAATAAAAATCAACTAAAAAACAAGATTAAAACAGATCTTACATTAGGGATGGACTGGACTCGAATATTCTTCACCGATACCGGCAAATGCTTAAGAAGTTCGTCGGTAATAACCGTGCAGGACTTATTCAAACTGATACCGAATGATTCATTGATCTTTGTGGCTGTCGTAAGAGCTTCTCCGTGTGCCACAAACTTACAAAGCGTCAAGTCGCTTGGGTCGTAATTAACGTAAAAATATACCGGACCGGTATGTAGGGTTGTGCCTAATCGGATCGGGGATGTGCAAGCTTCGGCGTTCTGTACATTTGTTAAGAAGTAATATTTATATTTGATAATATTTAAAAAAAAATTGTGTGGATAATATGATTATTTTTTAATGATTAATTAACCTGCAAAGTGTATGTGGGACTGTAACGTTTGAATACATCGGTCATCATCTTTTCCATCGATTTTCGGTACGCAAACGAAAGTTGGACCATTTTACCGACATTCTGACCGACCGGCATACCATTGAAACCGGCGATTAACACAACACTAGTTGAGGTTTGGTCGATTTTGAACAGCCAAGAATTTTCATCGAGTAGATCATCAAGATTTTTAGAAAACTCATCAATACAATCTCTCACGTAATTCTCATAGTTTCCACTGGGGATGTCAGAACCGGATATCGTCTGGTTAGTTTGAAACCAAATCTTGATTGCCAGAACCGTTAACGATTTGTGGAGTCTCGAATCGTTTCGATTACCGAGATGAATCTGCGATAAATAATTCGGTATAATTATTATCGATTATTTGGAATTTATCATCGTATTCTCAACATAACATAATTATAAATAATTATTATTATATTATAACTACTAGAAGCTGTTGCTATGAACATGATGATTTGAAAAACTATGATGGTTATGGAGACGTTGTGTTTAATTTTGTTAAACTATGCATTGCAATGTTATCTTAAGTCATGATATGTTGTGTGTTTCGTTATATTACCTAATAGTATGTTTGCAGCGAACAAGCCTATGTAGTTTTATAACAATATAACAGTTTTATAACCTGTCTCAAAGTCCAACTCGGAAAGGTTTTGGATAGAAATTTATCTCTCTCGTCAATGTAGTTTTTCAATTTAACTTGCAGTTCACTGGCTCTCGTCTCCATTTCGTTGCCATATTTTTCAATGGTTTCGACGATGTTGTCAAGAATGTTATTTTTGCGCGAGGCTTGTGCAGACCTCAGCATGTAACTCAGTTTCTCGGCGTTCGGCCTTGCCAGTGTATCAGCTAGACAGGCTCGCTCTATTATGAATTTTACTTTCGGCGGTAGAGAACGAGTCGTCGCGAGTTTCGCTAGTCTCGGTACCTGTATCGGTTTATCGGAATCGTCTCGATTCGGTTGATTGAGCGTTTGATCGTCATGCTCTGATGAAGTTTCGTTGGATGATGTTGAAAATATTTTAAACAAAATCAGTCCGAAATTGAATATATCGCTTTGTCTGGTGGCTTGGTAGGTCTGACCGTTCTCAAAATAAACCTCAGGAGGTAGCCAAAACTCAAATTGGCTTTTTTCACTCTCCTTAAGTCCTTCTTTATAAATTGTTAGCAAACTTTTTGTAAATTTTTTGCCCCCAGACGACGAGAAACCAGTTTGATGAATGAGGTTATAACACCAGCTTGTTATTTTAACCGCCCACCTCGAGTTGACAACACAGCAGTCAGTGGTTAGGAGTCCGTGCGTTATTTCGTTGCGGTGTAGGTAGGCTAGACCTTGCAACAAATCTTTCGATATGGAATATCTGATAGTTCGTTTATAGCTGTTTTATAATTTAGTAACTAAATAAATGATTGTAAAGTTAGTTTTTCAGTTAGTGTTGTGTTCAGGGATGGGCTAATGTATAAATTACAACTACTTATGATCGAATGATTTTTACCAATTGGGGGAAAGTTCTTCCTGAATCTTGTAAACCTCGATAATGAAATTAACAATTTTATTTTTAAAAATTAAAAACTAAAAAAACTACCTGAAATTATCATCTAGTTTATATTTAGCGTGCTTCAGCACACCGATGAGGTTTCCTTTCTCACAGAACTCCTCTGCTATGTACAGTCTCTCGCCGATTAAAGTTAACCCGTAGAACCTCGCCAAGTTTTCATTCTCTATGGAGTTCCTCATCCTATTTAAAACCTGTCTGACTTTAAAATTAGCGCTGAAACTCTCTCCCAGCCACATCTCCGAGAAGCACATCCCCACGTCCTTGTACTTACCGAATATTCGAGTGGATTTAGGATGGGCAAGTTGAGTCGTCGGTTTCGATTGCGATCCTCCGCTGAGATTCATTTGAAATTTTGTTAAGTTGTGAGAAATAGTTTTTTTCAAGTTTTTTATCGGATTGTTGTTATTGTTTTGAATATTTTTGTTATTAGTAGCAGCAGCAGTAGTAATAGTAGTAGTGGTAGTAGTAGTAACCGTATTGGTAGTAGCCGTAGTGGTAGTATTAGTATCGATGTTGTCAGTGTTATTGATGCTAGAAATGGAATAAATTTGATCGGTACTGGCAAATTCCATGGAGCTCCGTTTTCCGACGATGTACTCGATGTCGGATGAGTCGATTTTCCAATCATCTCGATCGATCATTTTGATGAACTTTTTTCTCTGGTGCAGTCCAACTGCTACTAAACCGACCAAAACTAACAAGAAAATCGAAACTGAAACCGAGAATGGGACTTTCCAGCTGTTTGTTTTCCTCTCTTCTTCCTGTTTCTGCTTTGATAGTAAATCCTTGACTAAATACTTACCGCAAATGAATCGATTCAAAACTCGATTCTCTATACCAGTGGCCATATCTTTGGTGACGGTTGACATACCGAAACTCGATGCAATCTCTCGCGCTTGTTGGCTAGTCGTTAGCCATTCTATGTATCTTTGTGTTTGCATGTGTGCGTGCGTGTGTTTGTGTGTGTGTGTTTGTATGTTTGTGTATGTGTTTGTATACGTTTTTATGTGCGTTTGCTTATTCAAAGTTTTCTTTTTTGTATGTTTATATTAATATATTAATATTACTAATTATACACCGGTATGCCAATATACTAATTATCAAGTAGTAATTATTATCCAACTTAAACCTTATGTTACACGTTACACACACACACACACACACACACACACACACACACACACACACACACACATATACAACAACACACACACACAAACCTAGCCAAGTTAACAACTTCAGGGCAGACAGCACTAGATGCGAGTCTGACAATCATGTATGAATAACCGATAATCGGGTAAGTATTCAGAGGAGCGGTCTCGATTAGATTCGAAATCAGCTGTCTCGTGGAGAATATTGCCTGCCTGTTCGAATCCATCGAGTTGAGAAGATTCCTCATCGATTTTGGAGATGTCACCGATCCAATTCGGTTCACTATTGTTGCGTACCTTATTTGGTGATTATCATTCCGTTGAAATGTTGGTGAAATTTTTGAAATATTTTAAAAAATTTCAACACGCAAAGAAATAAATTCATTAAAAACATCGTATCGCAAAAATTTTCATTTTAAAATTTATTATCAATTTGGAAAATTGTCGAGCACAAAATATAGCAAAACGAAACCTCACCTCAAGTTAACACTCTCGGCCAGCCAAACCGGCACATAACCGATGCTGTAAGCCAGACTCGTTATCGTATCGCCCATCCCTACACTGCGATGACCGTACTCAAAATTGATGCTACCATTCCAGTAACTCTTCTCCCAAAACGTACCGTAACTTTGATTCCAGAATCGACTATGTACCGACAGACATTTGGTGAAAATGTAGGTGGAACCGGCCGGGAAGTACCGAACAACCGGTTTTATCGATGCATTGGGAAAAGTTGAATTGGGATTTTGTATTTTGAATGCCGTATCGTTCCACCAAGTGTAGGTACCGTTGTATATACCGACAACATGGTCCATTGTCAGAGTCAAAGTATTCGAAAGTTCCGGTATGTTATATGCCATCACTAGCGTACTAGCGGGAGTTTATTAATGAGGCGTTTATCGTGTGTTTTGTAGAGAATTTGTTATTTTTATTGCACTTCTGGTCACAAATATGTTTGAGTTAATTTATATAAAAAAAAAAATCTATTACTGTTTTATTAAATTAAAAAATTGAAAATTTTTTTAAAAATTACACAAATAAACCCAGCTAAAACAGGAAACATAAGAATATCGCTATTATTCCGGGTCTCATCCTCGCTGTACGGATACTCCGAAGTCCCATAGTTAGTCCCATTTCCGGGGGAAGTAATAACCCCGGGATACAACATGGCCGCCCTTCCGTTCCCGCTACTGTGAGGTCTGTACTGCTGCCTAATTTCCGTGAACTGTGACCTCAAAGTGACGTATGAAGACATCAGGGCTAGGTGAATGTCGGAGGGGAAAGTAGCCCCTACGCCCAAAAATTCGACCGCATCAGCGCGGATGAATATTTTTAGTGTTGGTAGTGATGGTGTTTGTATTGTTATTATTATTATTATTATTATTGTGGCTGTTGTTGATGTTTTTGCTGGTGGTGGTCTATTTCTATCATGATGGTGATGATGATGGTGATGATGATGGTGATGATGATGGAGATGATGATGGAGATGATGATAATGACGGGGATGATGACGATGTTGTTGTAATTTGGTATCATCAAAATAATAATTATCCATATCTGCACAATGCGTGTACTTGCATCTGTGAAAATTTTTTTATTCGTTTCATTATAATAATAATGATAATAGTAATTATAATTACTCATCCATCCATTCATTCACTCACTCATTCACTCACTCACTCACTCACTCACTCATTCATTCACTCACTCACTCAATCATTCACTCACTCACTCACTCATTCATTCATTCATTCTAACTTACATTAAGTCGAATATTTTTAAACTACACTGCGCCAGGCAAAATCGGCCTTTTATACGTGCGTAACAATAAAAATAATAATAATAATAATAATAGTAATGGAAACTCTTTTTATTATCATCAAACCTCGAAATATAAAACCAATCATCGTGAATATACTACAAAATGAATGAAAATAAAGAAATTATCATATAATAATAATAACAACAACAACAATAATAATAATAATAATAACAATAATAATAATAATAACAAAGGAATACGCTGGTGTTTTATAACAGGATTTAATGCGTAAGAGACTTTGCGTGTATTGGAAATTTGCATTTTTTTTCTTGCGTTAATGAAAGTTTTAATTAAAGTTTAATTAAATGGAGCTTAAAGAATGGTCCGTGAAAGCGTTATCGATTATTTGTTATCAGATGCTTTTGTTGTTGATGTTGTTGTTGTTGATGTTGTTGTTGATGTTGTTGTTGTTGATGTTGATGTTGTTGTTGTTGATGTTGTTGTTGATGTTGTTGTTGTTGATGTTGTTGTTGATGTTGTTGTTGATGTTGTTGTTGTTGTTGATGTTGTTGTTGTTGTTGTTGTTGTTGTTGATGTTGTTGTTGTTGTTGATTTTGTTGTTGATTTTGTTGTTGATTTTGTTGTTGTTGATGTTGTTTTCGTCGTTGTAGTAGTTGTTGTTACTGATAGTGACGTCATTATTATTGTTATTATTATTATTTATTATTATTATTCATTATTATTATTATTATTATTGTTGTTGTTGTTGTTATTGACCTGGATAGGGGAGAGCCTTGATGGACTGATTGTGAATCTTGTTGGAGGTTGGCTAGGTATGCCGGTTAGTGGTTGCGTGTAAAAGATACGGTAGAAAAAAAAAATGAAATTAAAGTCTCGTAACTATTTCCAAACTAGCGACAACTAAGAGATTCGTTGTCTCTATGAAGAATCTACAATCGATTTTGTAAGAGTTGATAGTACCCTTTCAAAATCTGGCTTCTCAAAGTCGTCGCTCAACCAACCTGATGAGAAAAGAATCCATTCATACTTAAATCAGGTTCTCTCGCTAAATTGTCAAGGCTCAATAATTTTCAAAAAATGAAAAAATTCATTAAACATAATTATATCTCACGCTGGGCAAAGTCGACGAAAAATATTACTGAAGTCCTATACAAGTTTGTTAGAAAATACCTGGTTAAACATCTGCCAGCAAATGCTAACCTATTAGAATGGGGCAAAATACCAAGTCCTCTGTGCCCTCTTAGCAGCTCCCGTCAGACAGACAAATACGTAGTTTCCAACTGCAGTTCTACATCAGCGATAGCAAAATATTCCGAAAGACTTAATAAAATATTGGCCGTGATCACCAACCGGTTGAATGTGCACACTCTTTCAAATTGCCTCATATTTGCAGGTTCGGAGTCGAATGACGTCTACCCAATATCACAGCTGTTCAACACACTGCAACCCGATATAGCCATACTCTATGATGATCAAATTGAAATTCTTGAAATGAAACCAACCTGAAGTCATCAAGACAATATAAAAGAAATAATTATTCTGACAGTTTACACCGCTATTTAAATGACAACTATAAACATTACTCAATTATTATTAATACGTTTGAGAAATCTACTGTTGGTTTTTCTAACGATTTTAATCTGTTTAATGGTCAATCTCTTTCAGGGGTGAATTGGTGAACTCTGTTATAAGATTATGGTATGTGGTTCATTGTGACAGAAACAAACAATAACGTTTATGTAGGTTTCACTGAGAAACTAAAATGAGGTTCCCATTTAAGTCGATGTTTAGGGTGATGATGACGATGATGGTGGGGATGGGGATAATAGTGATGGTGATGATGACGATGATGACGATGATGACGATAATAATGATATTGGCGATGGTGATTATTTCATAATTTCTCTAGTTGCTGCTAACCTTTTCCTTTAATTTAACTCGTAATGGAAAGACAAATTGGCTGAAAGAAAATTTATTTTGGAAACATATCGTTTATATATATATATTTATATATATATTTGATATATATATATATATATATATATATATGACAGTGTTATCAGAAATATCAACATTGTTCATGGTGGTCATTAATTATAGTAACAACAATGACGACGATTAGTAATAAATAAATAAATAAAATAATAATAAAATAACAATAATAATAATGAGATATTAATAATAACAAGAATGATAATTATAGGAAGAGAATTAATTATATTAATCATTATATACATTATATATATATATATATAGCAGTTATTGCTATTAAATATAGTATCGGAGCATATCTGTTATAGATTCATATAGATGGTTATATATACATATACATATATATTATTAATATATTATTAATTAGTAATTGAATTAATATATTATACTAAGAAAATATTTTAAATTAGCAATCACGACAGTTTAAAAGTTTATATATAATGTATATAACAATATAAATATATTTTTTTATTATACATATTTATTTATATATAAATGATGAGTACAAGAATTTGACACATCTGTAAAGTGCTTTATGTATATCTTTGTTTGTGTGTCTGAATGTATGTTTGTTTGTGTGTATGTGTATGTATGCATGTATGTATGTATGCATGTGTGTGTGTGTGTGTTTGTGTATCTAAAATGATTTTGGCAAATTTTTTGGTCCCTATCAACCACTGTACAGAATAAATGAACGTACAAATGAACGAATGAATGAATGAAGGAATGAACAAAAGTGGAAAATAGATGGATGGAAGGATGAATGAACTAATTCAAATTCAAAACAGAGTTGTTAACGATACTCAAATATCGTTTCGCCAGTACCGGTTCTAAAATCTGCCGGAACTCAATTTTGAAAGTTTTGCCGACAATACCGATTCTTTTGTACCCTTCAAACTTGCATTAGAGGAAATCACACCTCTTATGTTGTAAATGGCCTACGAATATCTACGAATATAAAAATTCATCCCATCCAATGCATTAGCTGGTCAATCTATAACAAGAAGACAACCTTATATTGATAAATTATTTGAAACTAACTTTTGAATTTCAAACTTACGGCTTACAGAACGCGTTTAAGTTATCTGAAATTTGGAATAATCTTTAAAGAAAATTTTTCCAGTTGACCTTGAAAAAGTGTCGGTATTGAGTGTTTTTTCTGTCGGATACGTACCGGCGATATCGGGTTCGATACTCGATATCGAAAGTTTTGCCGATGCAATATCGGTGATGGCGAAACTTTTGCATTAACAACCCACGATGGTAACTTATCAATTGAGTGAGTGGATGAGAGAGAGAAAAAAAAATCAATTGAGAGAGAGAGAAAAAAAGAAAAAAAGAAAGAAAAAGAAAGAAAGAAAAAAAGAGAGAGAAAGAGAGAGAGAGATAGAGAATACAAAAAAATATAAAACATAAAAAACATCACACAAAGTATAAACACGTTAAAATTAAAATGTTAAAAGTCAATCCTAAAATCATAATAAAATCAAACTAACCAAAAGTATAAAGATAGTCATCAGATGAAGAAAGGGAAAGAGAGAGAGAGAGAGAGAAAGAGAGAGAGAAAAAGAGAGAGAGAAAAAAGAGTGAGAGAGAAGGAAAGAAAGAACGAAAGAATGTTAAATGAGATCAAAAGATGATATATCCAATTACAAAACGTTATCTGCACTTGTATACAAATTAATTCGTGTATATAATTATACAAGAATTTAAAAATTATAATTATATATATTTAAATATATGTATGTATATATATATATATATTAAGATATATGTTCGTATAATATATATATATATTTTTATAATGAAATTGTAGCATTGTTTAAAACAAATTATTACTCATAATAATAAAAATAACGATAATAATTAATAATAACTAATAATAGAATGTAATATTACTATCGTTAATATCGGCTCAATAATACTATCGTTATGCTACATATATTAATACTACTACAGTTAAAAATAAAAATAATAATAATATGATAGTAATAATAATAATGTTATTATTATTTAATAATAATAATAATAATAATAATAATAATATAAATAACAGTAACAACAACAATCATAACGTAAAATGCATTTGTAAGAATTTTTATTAGTATTTATACATGGAGTAGGGGTGAGAAAAGATATAGTAGGGATACTATCATTATTATTAATTATTATTATCATTATATTTAATAATAATAATATAAATAACAGTAACAACAACAATCATAACGTAAAATGCATTTGTAAGAATTTTTATTAGTATTTATACATGGACTAGTGGTGAGAAAAGATATAGTAGGGATACTATCATTATTATTAATTATTATTATCATTATATTTAATAATAATAATATAAATAACAGTAACAACAACAATCATAACGTAAAATGCATTTGTAAGAATTTTTATTAGTATTTATACATGGACTAGTGGTGAGAAAAGATATAGTAGGGATACTATCATTATTATTATTATTATTATTATTATTATTTGTATCATATCTTCTATTATGATATAATTTATATATTCCATTATTATTATTATTCATCGTTAGAAGAATTGTTTTTACATTATGACCACCATCATTAACACATCTATAAGTCATCACATCATCGTCGTCGTCATCATCATCATCGTTGTCATCATCACCATCTTGCAAGTACTTGAATTAAAAACCGGTTTAACATCGATTGGTAAATCTTGAAAACAAAAATTTATGTCTTAAAGGGTACCGATTTAATTTGACCGATGAAAAACCGATCGAGTAATTCTAACAAAAGTCATTTAGTAACCCAACCAATACGGGTATAGCCGCTACAACTAATCAAAAATCGCCGATCCAAAAAAACCGGCCGGTAAATCAATCACAGACCGACCGGTAAATCAATCACAGACCGACCGGCCAAAATACCGAACGATTAATTCCGACAGAAATGATTCAACAACTCGATTGGTATGGGGAAAATGATGGTGGAGTTTTTCTCGGCGCTGATGCTGTTGAGTGTTTGGAGGTAGCGGAGTTGGAGGGCACAGGACGATTCGTTGATGATATCTGAGGCTTCCTTCAAGGCTCGAGCCGATTTCTGCTCTCCCTCCGCCGCTATCACCTGAAAAGTTTG
>NW_008705432.1:646178-648001 GCF_000326865.2 Helobdella robusta | reverse complement strand
TTAGTTGATTTATGAATTGGTTCATATCATACATACATACATACAAACATACATACATACATACATACATACATACATACATACATACATACATACATACATACATACATACATACATACATACATACATACATACATACATACATACATACATACATACATACATACATACATACATACATACATACATACATACATACATACGAAACGAAACGAAATTTTATTTGCTTCTCAAAATTAAAAATTAAAAGAAAGCAGGATGACCATAATAGAATTTATAAAAAATTCATCTAGTATGGCCACCTAAACAGAAATGTTCTATGTTCGTACAAAAGTTTTTCAGCAAATAATAAAAATTTTCCCCAAATGATCTATGAGTGGCATGTTAGATGTTAGTTGTTAGTAAGTTAACGAACTCAACTATGTTAGCAAAACAGGTGTTAGTTGTTAGTACGATGGTTCACGGTTTATGTATAACAATGTTTGGTATTTATCCAGAAAAACACGGGATAGACATTACATAGTTATCTATATATTTAAGCAACATATAGAACGACATGAATAGTAGATCTCACAGTAATTAAATACATAGAAACTATATACTGATGTCTGGGGATTTTTTCAAGTGAGTAAATTAGATGCGACTTTTCCAATGAGATCAATCAATAAAGCAATCAACCAATTCCTCAATCAAGAAATCAATATAATAATTAGAATTTAAAGCGATAGATAATAAAATAAATAAATAAAAATTGTACAAATACATCCGCTCGTTTAGCGATCAGCAACAGTTAACATTCAATGTCATTATTCAACAAATAAATTTTTAATTTATTTTTTCATTAATTTTATTGAATGGAGAACCATGTTTTAAAATAGCATTCCAAATTCTTGGCCCTTTACAAATGACATGAGAAAAAAGTATGAATGTTTTTGATTTATTTGCTAATATATTATATTGACGTCTGGAATTATTTATCGGAATAAAATAATTATTGAAAATAGAAGGAAGTTTGTTTGAAAGTTGTTTATATACATAATTGGCTGTAAAATATAAATTTAATTTATCAAAATCTAAATTATTAGTTAATTTGAACAGTTGAGGTCTGTGAGCATCTTTTCGAGAAAGCGTGATGATCCTCATTGCTCTTTTCATCAGAACTTTTACAGACATGGTAGTTGATGGGTAAGCACTGGCCCAAATGACGTTGCAGTATGATACATGGGGCAGACAGATGGCGTTATAAAGAAGATTTAAACATTTTTTTGGGAGATAAAACTTTATTCTTTTAATTATTCCTATTGATCTGGCCAACTTGGTGGAAATGTGATTGACGTAGGGTTTAAACGTTAGTTTCCGATCTAAGAGGACACCCAAAAATTTTACTATTTTGCTCTCGACTATTTGTTGATTGTTAATTGTGATTTTGAACAGTTCTTTATAGTTTAAACACTGCACTGGACCGAAGACGATCATTTGGGTTTTTGAAGTATTCAGTGCTAATTTATTGTCGTTGAACCATTTGACGACGTTTTTTAATTCAACATTTGTTCGGTCAATAACACCATCGATGCTAGTTCCGCTACCAAAAGTGTTGGTGTCATCTGCGAAGCAAACATAATCAAAGTAGTTTGATGCATTTGGCAAATCGTTGATAAACAAGATGAATAAACAAGATATACATACATACATACATACATACATACATACATACATACATACATACATACATACATACATACATACATACATACATACATACATACATACATACATACATACATACATACATACATACATACATACATACATACATACATAT
>NW_008705432.1:639994-641840 GCF_000326865.2 Helobdella robusta | reverse complement strand
CTCAAAGTCGGACGATGAAAGGGTGATTGGTTTGGATTGCATTTTGAAGTAAACAAACTGCTGCAATGAAATTGAAGTTGAAAGATGTTTCGATTGGAGGTGGTCTGGTGTAAGAGTATGCCCTGGCTCAACATGTCTCGTTTGAGACGTGCAATTGATACTACGGTCCTAACTACAACCAACCAACCACATGCCATTTGTTCTTATAAACGCAATTCGGTCTCGCCACTGCATTCTTAGGAGAGAAAAGTCAAACTCGAGTGATTCTGGAAACGAGGGCCTAACGACGGCATTTGATTTCGATCCAGCTCGCTCAATGGGATTCAACATCTGGGATGTTTTCCAGCAATACAACGGCAACAACAACTTGCACAATTTTAAACAATTAGAAGAAAGATTACACCTTAAAATACCACCCAGTACCACCCAGCTATCCATTTAAGCCTCCGTACGTTCGATTCTTAACAAAAATATTTCACCCCAACATAAGTTGCCATGGTGACTGGGGTTGGACTCACTGCACCACAACTGGAGCTTAACATTAACAATTGGAAAGGTCTTACTCAGTATTCAATCGCTTAACTTTAGCAAAACAAAAGCTTAACATTAACAATTGGAAAGGTCTTACTCAGTATTCAATCACTTCTCACTGATCCATATGCTTTCGCTTGTACGGAGCCGAAAATTGGAGAGTTGTACAGGCAAGACTTTTTAACATTTTATAAAATTGCCAGGTTGTGAAACGAGAAAATATGCCACTTATTAAGTTTTAAAATGTGCATATAGTCGTGTTTTTTTGGTAATATGTTTTGTGTGTGTGTGTTTTACGCGTTGTATGCTTATCGCTACCTGCTTTTCGGTGATTTATAATCTCAAAGTTTCGTGTATACGATATGAAATTATCTTGAAATAATTTGCAAACTAAAGTAATGAATAATGAACACTATTTTTACTAGTCATAATATTCCTGCATTGAATTGGTGAATTTATAATTGATATTAGTTAAAAAATTTAGTTCAAATTTTCTTCGTGTTTTATATATAATTTTATGGAATACATTATTTTAACAAAAGACTAATAACGCTGATACGTGTTTTATATATAATTTTATGGAATACATTATTTTAACAAAAGACTAATAACGCTGATACATTTTTTTCATTGAAATTTTTAAACCACTAGATGTACAAGTTTAACTTTTGTAAAATTTTCTAATAATAAATCCTGTACGTATTTATGTGTGTATGAACATATGTGTATATATATATATATATATATATATATGTGTGTGTGTGTGTGTGTGTGTGTGTGTGTGTGTGTGTGTGCGTCAAGGTATACCATATCAAGGTAGTTCTAAATTGGTTTGAAGTCAACAAACTCACAATAAATAAAACAAAAACTCAACTGATGGTATTTGGCCCCGTCCAATACCTTAACTTTATTAATGACAAAAAAAAATTTATTTTAACCGATATTATAATTTTAGTATTTACTTTATTTCAACTATTATTTACATAATTTAACTGTTTTGTATATGAATGATTGTTTGTATATATATATATATATATATATATATGTGTGTGTGTGTGTGTGTGTGTGCGTGTGTGTGTGTGTATATATGTTAACTGATAATTCAATTAATGTATGTATATATGTGTGTGTATAACCTTATAATTTTCTTCCATTTATGTCATTATCAGTTACTAAAAATTATTTGAGATTATTGAATAAAAAAATTTGATTTGATGTGTGTCTGTGTATGTATGTATGTATATCTGTATGTATGTCTGTATGTATGTATGTCTGTATGTATGTATGTCTGCATGTATGTCTGTATGTATGTCTG
>NW_008705432.1:627737-637524 GCF_000326865.2 Helobdella robusta | reverse complement strand
ACACGCATAACACAACAACATTATCAACAACAACGACATCTACAACGAAAATGTATATTTTAACCTTTCCTCCTTATGTCGTATCGTCGGGCTGAGAATGAATGAATGAATGAATGAATGAATGAATGAATGAACGAACGGATGAATGAATAAATAGATGAATGAATAAATGAATGAATCAACGGATGAATGAATGAATGATAGAAAGACAAAAGAAAAACAAACAAAAAAATCAAACGCCTTTCAGAAAAGACTGACATTATTATGCACAATATTTGAAAGAGCAAACGATAGATTGAAAGAAAAAGAAAGAGAAAGAAAGATGTTAAAGAATAAAAGAAGAGAGAAAGAGAAAAAGGAGAGAGAAAGAGAGAAAGAGAGAGAGAGGAGAGCAATGTATGTCATAAACCATGCGTTAATTTAGTGACTCTACGTTCTCTTTATATTGCTTTTCCCGTGTTGTTGTCCTCTGTAACATTAAAGTTATTTTTAATGTTGTTGTTGTTGTTGTTGTTGATGACTTTGTTGTTGTTGATGTTGTTGACGTTGTTGTTGTTGTCGTTCGTGTTGTTTTTTAAGTAGTTTTTTGATGTTGTTTTAATTGTTGTTTTCATTCTGTTGATTTATAATTGCTAATTGTAAGACTTTCAGGCTGAATTTCTTTATCTCATTTCCTAATATTTTTGTATTTGTTCGTTCTTCATTTGAAAGGAAGAGAGAGAAAGAATAAGAGAGAGAGAGAGAGAGAGAGAGAGAGAGAGAGAGAGAACAAACAGAAAAAAAGGAAAATTGTTTTGAAAAAAACTCCTAAGAATAAAATAACGCGACATCCGTGTAACGAGAAACTATGAGAATGAGGATGATAAAAAAAGAGAAACAGATAGAAAGAAAGAAGGAGAGAGAGGGAGAGAAAGAGAGAGAGGGAGAGAGAGAGAGGGCGGAGAGAGACAGCGTGAGAGAGCAATTATGAACGAAAAGTAAGACAAAAATAGAAAAAGAGAGAGAGAGAGAGAGAGAGAGAGAGAAGGAGCATGCAATAACGTTGGAAAGTGTTAAAAAAAGAAAAAATGCGAGAAGATAAAAATGAACTGGAAGAAAGGCAGAGTAAGGCAGATGAACAAGAATGGAGAATAAGATGAATAATAAAAAATAATAACAAGAATAAATAAATGAATATTTAAAAAAAATAAACAATCAAAAAGTGGGAAAAACACAGAAAAAATATGAAGATGTTATAAAGAACAGAATGAATGAGACGCAAGGGCTTACAGTCGCCATGGTAACGTAAGGAAACCGGAAGAGGAAAAAGAAGAAAACGGGAAACAGAAAAACAGGGATGTCCTGTTAACATACCAGTCAAGATCCATCGCTCCCATGACGACTGAAGAGAAGAGAGAAGATGAAGCACTTCATTCGAAATGAATGGCGTTTCTTTGATGTTTGTTAATTTTAAGGTGGATGGGACATAGGTAGATTGTGTTGGGATCTTTGGATTTCTAATTAGTTAGCTGGTTAATTAGTATCACTGCTTGTCTTTGCTTTCCTATGCTTTTTAAACAATATTTTGAACAGTCTAGACACATACATACATGCATGCAAACATGCATACATACATACTTAAATACAGACATTCATGCACATATTTAAATGCATTCATACAGACATACTAGCAAACATACATACATTCACACATACATACATATATACATTGATTGATTTAATATGATATAACATGAGCATATAATACTATATTCAAAATATAATTTGTGAGCTCAGTTTTTCATTTAATTTATATGCAAATCACTTTTAATCAAAATTTAAAAGTTAACTTCGTCATATTTGGCTCGCAGTTTTGAAATTTATCTTGTCAAAGTTTGTCTTTTAAAACTAAATTTTTTAAATTAATTTTTTTAATTAAATTTGATTTTGTATTTAACTATGCTTTTATTGTCAATAAACTGCAAATTAAAGATTTAATTCAGTTAATTTTGGTTAGATTTGGGTTTGGGATTTTATTTTTATTTTTTATTTTATTTTATTTATTTTATTTTATTTATATTTAATATTTATAATAATTATATTATATTTATTCATTTTTACATTTTTATTCTCACTGGTGATTGTAAGATAGTAATAATCTGATTACTGATTTGATAAGATTAGATTAGATTAGTGACCAATTTAAAAATATTTAATTGAAATTATTATAATTAATTTTATTTATAATTATATTGACTGATTTAATTCAATTGATACTAAATTTAATTATATATAATAATATTTAATAGAATCAACAAAACGACCCAGCAAGCAAGGAAGAAAAAGTTACTAAAACAAACAAACACACTTAAGTTAGTATGACAACTACCTACCTATGGAATTCAGTCAATTAATTAATATATTCATTCATTCATTCATTCATTCAATTCTAATTTTGCAATTTACCTATTTTTTCAGTTTTATTCCTATCATATTGATTTGTCATGTATCTCATTTCATTTAATCAAAAACAAACTCATTTTTTTTTATATATGAAAAGAAATTTTCTAATTTTTCCTAGAAATCTAGAGATACTCCAAAAAAAGGTTACAAAAAGTTAAAGAAGGATGATTCTCAACGATAACAAGGCAGGCATGGAAGGCTTAGATAAGGAATCGATAAATAAAATTATTGTAGATGCTTCCAAGGGTAAAATATTATATTAATTATAATATTCATAATAAAAAAATGTAATAATATATAATTATTATCATTTTTAGGCTCCTTATACTACGAGAACGAGCAGAGAAAAGAAAGCATATTGAAAGTTAAAATTGAAAATCAGAGAAAACTGTTGGCCCAAATCACAGAGGAGCAGAAAAAAATTGGCCTAAAAATAGTTCTGGGATTTAATTTATTATTGCTTTTATTATTTTACTTATTTATTTATTTATTCTCTCCTTCATTCATTCATTCATTCATTTGACGGGCCAAATCATTTGTTTATTTATTAACTTTATTTGTAATTAACTTTATTTTATTTATATTAAACGAGACAGGCAGACGAGTTAATATCAAAGTTAGAATCAGCGAGAGGTTTGGGCAGGTCAATAGTTCACTTTGACATGGATGCTTTCTATGCTGCTGTTGAGATTCTCTCTAAACCACATCTCACCCATGTGCCCATGGCAGTTGGCAGCAATCATATGCTGGTTGGTCGATGTTGATTGGCTGGTGTTGGTTTGTTGATGTTGGTTGGTTGATGTTGATTGGCTGGATAGTTGGTTGGCTGACGTTAATCGGCTGGTTTGTTGGTTGATGCTGCTGGTTCGGTGATTTGGTTTGGTTTGGTTTTCATCCCTTCAACCATCATCATCATCATCACCACAACCATCACACACCCCTACAGTCCACATCGAACTACGCGGCCCGCAAATTTGGGGTGAGGGCTGGCATGCCCGGGTTCATTGGCAAAAAACTCTGCCCCAATCTCACCATCGTGCCCCTCAATTACCCGGAGTATGAACGCTACAGCCGTATCATGCACGGTGTCCTATCACAGTATGACTCTAAATTTTGCAGCGTAGGATTGGACGAGGCCTATATGGATATTACGGAATTAGTGAATGAGAGAATGATGAAAGTGAGAGGAGAGATGGTGATGAGGAAGAAGATGACGATGATGACGAAAGATGCTTCTGCTGCTGATGATGATGATAAATTCGATGATGATGATGATGAAGAAGAAGACAAATATGATGATAAAGATGATGATGATGGTTTGGAAACTTTTTCTATGTCTAATTTTTTAAATTTTATTCTTATTTCGTTCTCACATATACTCTGATTGATTTGAAAGTTAGTAAGAAATATTTAATTAAACAGCTTGTTACTCATCTATTTATCTATTCAATCTTTTTATAAATAAATTGAATACCGAAGAATATAAAACAAAGATTATATTTTCATCAGTAGCTGCCGATGAAAGCCAACGAATTTTCCAAAGATCCCGAATAGCAGAAGTCTTAGTTAGCGAAATCCGTCAGAAAATATTCGAGGCAACGGGTTTGACATCTAGTGCAGGTTTTTTAAGTTCTTTCTAACAAGGGTCCATTGATTTTTTAACAAATTTCGATTTTTGATTTCGATTATTCTGTTAAATACGGATTATTTTAAGAATGTCACAATCAATAGAATGTATAAATTGGGCTAATTATCATTTCACGAAACTATCTTGATAGACAAGTTGGTGCAATTGCAACAGCAGAACCAAGCAGTCTGACCATTACACCATCCAATTATTATTAATTATTATTATTTATTATTATTAATTATTATTAATTATTCAAACTAAACGTAATTTTTCTTTCCAAATAAGGCATTGCTTGTAATGCTATGCTGGCTAAAGTATGCTCCGATATGAACAAACCAAACGGCCAGTTTGTCGTGCATTCAACTAAGACAGATGTTATGAATTTCATTCGAGATTTGCCTATTAGAAAGGTGCTAAAAATTCGGGACCTTTATTGACCTGTTTTATTTAAGAAGGTGCTAAATATTAGATGTTATTATTATTATTCTTGTCCCCACCATCATTATCATCATCACTGCAGATTAGTGGTATTGGCAAAGTGACAGAACAGATGTTAAAATCGTTAGGAATTGAAAAGTGCAGCCAGCTGATCGAGAAAAGATCGATATTGCAATGTTTGTACAGCAAATGTACCTTTGGGTACCTCATTAGAGTTGGATTGGGTATTGGGTATGATCTCTGTGATAGGTTTGTGTGTGTGTGTGTCTGTGTGTGTCTGTCTTTTTTGGGTTGGTGTCTTGTTTTCTCTACCCACATATACGTTTTTACTTCGTTTCAATTTGTATTTATAGGCCTGCAGCCTAATTGTATTGTTACTTTTTGGTTTCTTTCATTAAAAATTAATTAATTACTTTACCAATTAATTAATTAATCGTACCATTTACTAATTAATTAACTGATCGTTGATATTTTAATTGTTTCTATTTTAGAGTTGACTGTGATAGAAAATCACTCAGTGTTGAAAGGTTTCCACCCATTTATTGGTTTTAATTTGTTTCAGTTAATTAATTAATTAAGCAGTTAATTAATCGACTAACTAGTCAATTAAATAAGTAATTAAGTAAGTTAAATTCTGTTTAACATTTATTCTTAGAAGAATTGTAGAGAAGTGTTTTAGTATTTTCAATAGTTAAGCAAACTGCCCCTTTTGAACTCAGTGAGGCACCTTTTTAATTTAGAAAGGTTTTTTTTCAGAAATAGAACACTCTTTGTCAATCAAATAAATTTAAAAATATTAAAACGCCTTTCAGAACCTTTGAAGATACAGATGATATTGCTGTAGCTAGCAATATCTGTAAAAATTTATGCCAAATGTTGGCTGATGACCTGAATGAGAAAAAGTTATCTGTAAGTTAGTTCGATTTTATTTATCTAAATTCATTTTTATTCTATTTCGAAATAAATTAATTTGCTTATATTTAAACGATTTTCGCCTTTTTTTAACTGCTTAATATTTCTTATCTTACATAATACATCCGCTTCAATATATCAAGTCAATTCGTCTTGAACTATGGAGTGTCTCCAATTTAAGACAATTTCGGATACTGATTCTCTCTCAAACCAGGCTAAAACGATCACTCTGAAGATAAAGACGATGAAATTTGAGGTAAAAACTCGCGCCAAAACTCTGCAGACATACACTAATCAGTTTTGCACCATCTATCTGTGCGCAATGTCGTTACTGAAGGATGAATTAGGAGTTTGTGTCAGTCAGTCATTGAAAATTAGGCTTATGGGTCCGAATGTTTTTTGAGGGTTTTTTTTTATCTTAATTTTCATTTAATTGAAAATAATTATTTGTTATAATAATTTTGTAAATCATAATTATTAATTATAGTCTTCTACTTCTTTTTTTGCACGAAGGCGTTAGAGCGTCTTCGTTCCAGAACAGTGAATCCCTCCAGAAACCAATCACCGAGATGATGGTCAAGTATAATAATAACAATAATAAAAACAATAATAACAACAACATGATGAATGAAACAAGTGACGACGCTAATGACTGTATTAACAATAAGAATAATAATGACAAGAATGATGAAAGCAGTTTTAATGATGTCAATATGGATTATCATCTAGAAGCTAATGATGACAATAATGGTGATAACAATGTCGGAAACGACGACGGTGAAGAAAATTCTAAAATAAAGTGCCCAATATGCCAGAAGATGGTGACCAAAGGTGCCGATTGGAACCTTATAAACTTGCATGTCGACGAATGCTTGACACTGAGCTACATTAAAACATCTGGGGGCCATGATAATAATAATAATAGTATTAATAATACGCTTTGCAATAACAAAAAAACTAGCCAAAACTCGTCCAAAAGTCATTTACCACCTCTTAGTATAAAGAAAAAAGAACAAAGGAAGAATAAAAAGTCCCCAAAAACGACACGTGTCGGCTGTTTAAATAACTCCGACGCTCTTGACCCCGTCCACAGAAAGGTTAAAAGGTCAAAAAAAGCTGAAGATAACGATATTAAAAGTTTTTTTAAAGTTTTATGAAGTAAAAATTAAATAAATCGCAGTGATGTGTAAATAATAAATAATATATAGACAATTATTATAATTTAGATTTGGATCTTAATTTTAAATAGTGGCTTTTTGTTTCATCATTTGATGGGCTGCAATTTTTTAAAAAATTTGTTACCTTCAAATGAAATTTTGAAAAAAACGAATTCTTAATATTTAACTTTTTTACATGTGCTACAATATTCTATTTGAAATTTTCATTCCAATATATATAAATGTGTGTGTGTGTGTGTGTGTGTACGTGTCATCAAACAACAATGCACGAGTATACCACAATATTATTTGCAACAGTCTTTTAAATTGAACAGAAATTAAAACAACGCAATTTACAATACAGCCATTCAACTGTCTATCAGGCTTGAGTTGATTGACTTATAATTACATACAGTAGAACCAAATGTTTAGTGGATGAAATGAAAGATCATATAAATGTAACAGGAACATCATACTATCATGAAAATGAAATTATTCCAACACGTCCATAATTATTTATAACAATTTCTCCCTCTATTTCTCACTCTATCTTCTCATTCTCTCTCTACAACCAAACACATACACGAATGTACGCATACAAACAAACCCACACACACACACACACGGATCCATTCATCAATCTCTGCCTAACATCCATCAGTCCCTATTATCGGGCAAACCAAAAAGTTTAATAGTCCCAGCATCTCGATCCCTTTCAAACTTATCCTTATCGTCACAAGCGAAGGCGAGAAGTAACTTCTTCGGATTCCATGCCACGGTGAAAGTAGGGCTGTCGCAGGGCACGTCTGCAACTTTTTCCCCAGTCTCCACCTCTGCTATGTCAATCACGAGGTCCTCCGATGCACTGGCCAGTAGCTGTCCGTTGTGGCTGAAGCTTAGTGTTCTAACTGGCCAATCAAGTCTTGGGGGAGGGGTTATTTATTATCAACAAAATTATCCAATATTATTACGAAAAAAAAATACTTTGCACATTCAAAATATGCATAGTAAAACAAACCAAAAAGCATTTTAAAGATTTATTTTTTTAAAATTAGAAACCACCTCGTAAAAGTCCTGACACAGACCAGTTCATCGACATCCCACAAGCTGACGAGAGCATCGGCACCCCCTACGGCGAAGTATCTACTGGTGGGGTCGAACTCTATGCAGATGCAATTGGCCGGGTGGGCTTGTATGGCGTGCAGGGATTTCAGTTCGGGGTAACTGTGCGTTAGAAAAATTCATTCTGATTTTTTATACTTTAAATTGAAATAATCGAACTTACAATATTCAAGTATTCTAAATAACTATTGAATGTAATAACAGATTGTTGCATTATGAAATTTTTATGAAAGATGATTTATCAAAAGTAAAAATAGTAAAACTGATCCACTTTGTTAGAGTGAGGCAGTATTCTTTGTAGCTCTAACAAATTTCTCTTAATCAATTTTCAAAGATATCAACAATAATAAGCACAGAGCATATAGAAAGTAAATACAGGAGAATTTATAAACCACACAAATACACACACGCAATGCAGTGCCAAGCACCTTAACCATTATACTAATGTGAATTAGTTTAAAAAACAGACCTCCAAATATGTACACTGCCCTGGCCACTTGTGATAAAAAATAAATTTCCCTGATTGTTCCACGAGATTTCATTGACTTCAAACTTGAACTGTTCCTCTAATTTGCATTTGTGACTCTTCACGTCGATGAATGTTACTAAATCTTCTTTGTTACCGACTGCTATCGTTTGGCCGTCCGGGGACCAGCATATGTTTATGTTTTCACCTAAATTTAGGGATTGAGAAGAAAATTATGTATATATACATGTATGTATTGCATATTCATGCCTACTATCATACCATATGAACAGTTACACACATTGCATGCATACATACAAATACATAGTTTGTACACATAACTGATTTAATATTAAAAAATAAAATTCATTTATTAGCTAAGGGATTAATCAAGTGAGTACTAAAATAAACATTGACAAACTGGAAAAATTTAAATATGAAACTTTTTAGGAGATAATAAATAACATAGACAAATAAATAATTAAAATATAGACCCTTGGTATTGACAGTAGCAACAGATTTTCTTCCTCTGGCATCCCACAGCCGAACTGTCTTGTCCCCAGACGCAGTGGCAAGGATGTCGGGATTGAATGGGTGCCAGCAAAGCTGATCTACACTGTCAGTGTGTCCTCTAAATGTGTGGTCTTTTGTCTGGTTAGGGAAAGAGTTTAGTTAATGTAGTTTAAGTTTAGTATACCCTTTACTGGCAATAGAGATAAATATAATACCCTCACATAATATTATTTAAATTTAAAATATAATATTATAAAATATTTGAATAATATGTGAGTGAATAGAATATAAAAAAACTACATCATCCACTGAAACAAATTTACAAAAAAATAAACAGAAAAAATAAAAAAAAATGATTACAAACCAATCTATCCCGATCCAGTGTGAATGTGACGACACTTTTGTCGAACGATCCGGACGCCAATCTCTTTCCGTCGGAATTCCAATCCACAGTGTGAACTTTCGAGGAATGGACGGCGAATTCTTTGACTTTGTTATTCGCCTGGAAGTATTTCTGCTGCTCTATGAAATATGGCGTACGCATAATGAACAGATTTGCCAAACTTTAAAAATTATTATTGTAGAAAATGTCAAAATTCTTAAATTAGTACAAATCTCTGACAATATCAGCCGCGTTCGCTTACGAAGGTAAATTTACGGTGAAAAAAGTTTCATATTAATCTTATGTTTGAAGAATATGGAAAGCTGACAGCGTTATACAAAAAATTAATTCTAAGCATTGTTATTCTAAGTATATGAACATACATATGTATTTACTAATTAGTTTTATATACATAAATATTTTTTACATACAAACACACACTCATATATTCATATATATTCATACATACTATCATATTAAAAAATATTTATGTTTGTATAATTATGTTAAAAATCCATATTTAAGTACATATATGTTTAAAGGCTTAAGTTGCATTTTATGAATTTGCTACAATTATGGATTAATATTTGATGAAATTAAATGAAATGAAAATAGTAACAAAAAATTCTTCTCTAAAACAAACAAACTTACTGATAATGTTCACACGCACACACCCAGCCACCAACAAACACACACACACATACATACACATACATACAAACATA
>NW_008705432.1:608954-612313 GCF_000326865.2 Helobdella robusta | reverse complement strand
TGCTTTACTACTACTACTACTACTACTACTACTACTACTGCTAATGCTTTAACTACTACTAATACTACTACTACTACTACTACTACTACTACTACTACTACTACTACTACTACTACTACTACTAATGCTACTACTACTACTACTGCTAATGCTTTAACTACTACTACTACTACTACTACTACTACTACTACTACTACTACTATTACTATTACTACTACTTCTACTACTACTACTACTACTACTACTACTACTGCTACTACTACTACTACTGCTAATGCTTTAACTACTACTACTACTACAACTACTACTATATTGTAATAGTCACAAGCACATTTTATGCTTTCTTGCCATTCCAAGCAGCAACAAATACGTCATTATCGTTTAGGCCATAATCTCCATCATCACCATCATCATCACCATCATCATTGTCATCATCATCGTCATCACTTTCACCATCATCATCATCACTTTCACCATCATCATCATCACTTTCACCATCATCATCATCACTTTCACCATCATCATCATCATTACCATCACCATCATCATCATTGTCATCATCATCATTATCACTTTCACCATCACCATCATCACTTTCACCATCACCATTATCGCTTTCACCATCACCATCACAGCCACTCAGGTTAGTTACTTCCATCCCGGCCCACCACCGCGGTTCTATACCATCGATACTTCTAGAGAACATAAAGTCAGTGATGAAGATGATGATGGTGATGATGATGATAGTGGCGGTGATAATGATGATAGTGATGGTGGTGTTGTTGGTGATGATGTTGTTGTTGATGAGGATGATGATAATAATGATGTTGTTTTTGATGATTATGACGTTGTTAAAGATATTATCAAAACTGGTGATGATAGTGACAACAATGAATTTATAAAATCCCCTGTATAATCACTACTTATGTTTCTTCATTTTATACTACTACAACAACTACTACTACTACTACTACTACAGCTGCTGCTACTACTACTACTACTACTATTGCTGCTGCTGCTGCTGATGCAGCTGCTACTACAACTACAACAACTACTGCTACTACCACATTTAGATAATTAACCATGACCCTAAAACTAACCACACCCACAGTATCTAGCGTGACCCCCAAACAGCTGCTACCGTTGCTGTTACTGCCGCTACTCAAATAGCCACTACAGCTGTTCCAGCTGCTGCACCAGCTGCTTATCCTCAGCCTCCGCAAGTTACTGCCGCTGCTTATTCGTACCCACAAGCCGCTCCAGCTGCTTCAGCTGCTTATCCCTATCCACAAGCTGCTACAGTTGATCCATCTGCTTATTTGCAACAACCACCAGCTGACCCGTGAGTCTGAACGTTTGTTTGTGTTTTTGTTTGTTTGTGTTTGTTTGTTTGTTTGTTTGTTTGTTTGTTTGTTGCGTTTGATTAAAATGGTTAAATTAAATTTGTTTGATAATGGAATTAATTCAAATATTTTCTCATCAAACGATAGCCAACCAACTAAACAACAAATTATTCAGAACAACCAACCAACCAGCCAACCAACCAACCAACCAACCAACCAACCAACCAACCAACCAACCAACCAACCAACCAACCAACCAACCAACCAACAATCAGGTCAATGGATCCATACACTGCGGCCGCCTACGCAGCGTACGGTGCTTACGGCTACCCACAGCCGGTAGCCGCTCCAGCCCTAGCTCTGCCACCGATTCAGCCATATTCCTACCCCTCCTACCAAGAATACCAACAGGAGCCTTTGTACGTGCCCCAACCATACTATCAAGAGGAACCTTATTATGAATATGCGTAAGTATCTGTCTAGTTGTCTGTCTGTCTGTCTGCATTCGTGTGTTTGTTTGTCTGTTTGTATACGTATGTATGTATGTTTGTTTGTATACGTATGTATGTATGTTTGTTTGATTGTTTGTTTATAAGTGTGTGTATTAATGTTGTTATATTGATTTTCAGCATTTTCAGCTGTAATTATATCTACATGATCAGAATCTTATTTAATAATATAATTAAATTAAGTTGGTTATAATTAATTTTAATTATTATTTTTGTAGAAGTGAACCCCAACAGCCACAGCCTGTGCCCATTATTATCACAAACACCAACACCAATGGCGGAGGGTAAATTTGAATGAAGGGTTCTGATTGGTTGTCGATTTTGAATGGGGTGATGGTATTGGTTGTCGGTTTTGAATGGAGTGATGGTATTGGGCAAGGGTTTTAAATGGTTGACTATGATTGGTCTGTTGTCTGATTTAAATGGTTGACTATGATTGGTCTGTTGTCTGATTGTCTAACTCGTAACGAATGAAAATCTCAAATTGGTTGCAGTACTTTTTCGGACATTTTAAAAATGTTACTTGCTGGTTTTGTTTCTGAAGCACGTTCGAATGAAGTCAATCACTCATTCATCATTCATCCATTCATCCATCCATTAATTCATCTGTTCATTCATTTACTCATTAATTCATTTCATCCATACACAGCAAGCCGAAACACCCGGTCATCATCAAGTACAAAAAGAGGTATGGAGAAATTTTTTTCTCAATAATAACATTTTTAATAAAAACGAACCTATTAAATATTCATAACCCCGCCCACTGCTCATTAACATTCATGACCCTCTAACCAACTAACCAATAGGGACACAGAAAAACGTGAGGAGGAGCCAAAACCGCCAGCGCCTAAGAAAACTTCCGGTAGGATTGTTTACGCAGAACCCCAAAAATCTGATTGGGTGATGGTGAAGAAGGTTTCAAAGTCCGACGACTCTGATAAGAAGAAGAAGAAGAAGAAGAAAGCGGCTCCGTAAGTTTTGTGCGCGTGTGTGTGCGCGTGTGTGTGCGTGTTTGTAATGGTTCATTAGCCTGTTTTGAGTGCTTGCGTTTAGAATTTTGTTGTTAAAAGAAGTGTGTTAGTTTGTTTATTTTTGTATGTGCGTGTATGATAAACGAATACACGCACGCACACACACGCACACACACATGCATATGAAAACAGCAAATATAGGGTGGTGACAACCAGCAAGGATGATGACGATGATGAAGATGATGACGATGAAGATGACGAGGAAGAAGAAGAAATGGACCCCGACATAAGGAAGATACTAAAGCAGCTTAACCTAAAATAAGATGACGATGACAACGATGATGAAGATGATAATGTTGGTGATGAGGATGGTTGTAATTTAGGTGACGACGATGGTGGTGGATGATTTGGAAAAATGATGAAACGAATTAACTAACTTAGATTGATTGATTTATTGAACGATAAACAGAATGAAAGACGGATGGATTGAAAATGAATGAATACATTTATCTTTCTGACAAACGTAGCTAAGACGA
>NW_008705432.1:598230-607182 GCF_000326865.2 Helobdella robusta | reverse complement strand
CACTTCCTTACAAATCGATCACGCCAATATAGTTATTAACGTAAGACCCAATAAAAATCTTCCGCCCTAGTTCCCCTAATCTGCCCTCAACGGCGTGGGAGGGGTGGCTGATGGTCGCGCCCTGCAAGTCCATCATGGTCTTCAGGACTTTACCACTTTCGCTAAACTCCATCAACATTGATCCGTGAGGGATCAGACCCAGGATCGGTTTGATTGGCAGCTGTTGGGGTTTGTGCATAAATTTGTGTGTGTGTTTGTGTGTGTATGTGTGTGTGTGTAAAAGAATGAGAAAAAGAGAGAAAGAGAAAGATATTTTTTTTCTTTCCTCTCTCTCTCTCTCTCTCTCTCTCTCTCTCTCTCTCTCTCTCTCTCTCTCTCTCTCTCTCTCTCTCTCATTCAAAATCCTCAACTAACTTTCATGAGGAGAGCTCTCAGCCAGATCTTCTCTTGCAAGAAATCGACGAAGTTGAAGCGCTTCTGGTCGTACCTGAGGTTGCCACAGGCCACAAGGATGGTGCCCCTGTCCGTTCGCTGCAGGTTGTCAGGCAGGCATGGTAAGTTGTCGACGAATGTGTACGTCTGTCGCAAGTGAATTCCTTTCAAGTAGTATCTGTCGTCGTCAGTAGTAGTAGTAGTAGTTGTGGTTGTTGTAGTAGAAGTGACAGTTTTAACTGCTGTAGTAGTAGCAGTAGTCGGCTAGCTAGAAGTATTAGTAGTAGTATTAGCAGCAGCAGTAGTAGTAGTAGTATGGTATGGTATGGAGAATTTATATAGCGCCCCTCTATGTAAAACTCAGAGGCGCTGTTCGAGAACGAGAAGCTGCCGGTCAAAAAAGTGATGTTTAAGTCGTTTTCGGAACATGTCTCTTTCATCCATACTATCAACGACATCATCGGGCAGTTTATTCCAAACCTCCGCTGCAGCAGCAGTAGTAGTAGTAGTAGTAGTAGTAGTAGTAGTAGTAGTAGTAGTAGTAGTAGTAGTAGTAGTAGTAGCAGTAGTAGCAGTTGTAGTAGCAGTTGTAGTAGTAGTAGTAGTCTAAACGTTTTTCATTTTTTTTAGCAGTCATAAATAAATAAATAGATTATTGATTAAAATAAATAAATAATTGATCATTAATCAATCAATCAATTAATTGACTAATTAATTAACTAATTAATTAATTAATTAACTACGAACTTTAAAATTCTAGCCCTGGACGTTTCAGAGATTAGGATGTAATCGCCATATTTTGAGAGTAGAATCCCATTAGGGAAATCCAAATTGCCCTTCAGTACCTCAACCCTATTGGTCATGGCATTGTAACGGAGTAATCTGATTGGTTAGTTGATTTATCATCCGATGAGCAGATTAACCTACAAACAAGTCACCTATTAAAGAGACTAATGAATCATTCAACAAACCAATAAATTAAATTATCAACTTTATCTATCAATCAATCAGCCAATCAGCCTGTCAATTGAATCAATCAATCAATCAATCAATCAACCAACCAACCAACCAACCAACCAGCCAACCAACCAACCAGCCAACCAACCAACCAACCAACCAACCTGCCAACCAACCAACCGTCCAGTAGAATGCCCATACAAGACGTCCAGCACAAAATCCCGCCTCTCAAACACAGACGAATCAGTGTAGTAAACATTTCCGTCATCATCCAGCTCCAAATCGTTAATGAAGTTAGTACGTCTGACGGACGATGATGATGACGATGGTGATAATGATGATTGAAGTGCTGGTTCTGGAGAGACTATTAGCTGGCTGTGACCTGTAAATGTGTCATCATTATCATCATCATCATCATGCTACTTAATCGTCATCACCATCACCATTTTATCTTAAACGTTCTCTCTCTCTCTCTCTCTCTCTCTCTCTCTCTCTCTCTCTCTCTTTCTCTCTCTCTTTCTCTCTTACAATACACACACACTACCTCATCCTTCCTCATTCCTATCTCACCATCATCGTCATCATCGTCATCATCATCGTCATCATTATCATCACCATAATCGTCATCATCATCATCACGACCTGTAACGATGTCAACTTTGAAGATGCCGAGGTAGGCATCACAAACAATGAGGAATCCGTCGGCGTCAAATTCCATTCCTAATTAACATACATTATGTTAATTTAATTAATTCACATAATTTATGTTAATTTTCCTAATTAACATTATTTAATGTTAATATATTGGCGTATTAATTACCCTAACACCGTATTAAACTTAATTTAAGCCATTCATTCGCAGTTACCTAACGGCCTACCACAATTCGGCTCATTCATATAAGAACCTTGAGATGAAAAAATAATCATATTTATTTACAATCTTTCATAATATACTAATAATAATAATAATATAATATGACAATAATAACTGCAATAATAATAATAATAATAATAATAGCTATAATAAGTATAATTATTAAAAATTATGATAATTATGAACATTACCATACCACAAGGCGGTTTGCCGAGATTGGTGATAACTCTTATGCCACCGCGGTCATTAATTTCAACTACGCTACCATTAGCCGTGCCAGTGTATAAGTGATCTGTGTGTTTGTGTGAGTGTGTGCTTGTATATGTGTGTACGTGTGTGTTTGTGTATGTGTGTGAGTATATATGTGTGGGTGTTTGCATATGTGTGTGTGTGAGTATATATGTTATATGTGTGAGTATATATATTATATGTGTTATATGTGTGGGTGTGTGTGTGTGTGTGTGTGTGTGTGTGGGTGTGTGGGTGTGTGAGCGTTTTTGTAAAACCCTCTATGAACCAAAATAATTTGAAGCTATAAGAACAGCTGTGAAACATTAGCAACAACATTACTAACATTGAAAACATTAATAACAACATTAATAACAACAATAATAACAACAATAATAATAACAATAACAATAATAACCATCTTTAATGATGATAAACTCCGGGCCGACGATTAAACCCTCGAGAAACTTCGTCGCTCGCTCGAGTTTGTAGTTCACCTCTAACTCACCCTCCAATCTGGGAGGTGGCGGCAAACTGAAAGTTTACCAACACAACAAAATTATTTCATTTTTAATTTATTTGTTTATTCAGAGTAATTATTATTATTATTTATCAGCAGTAGTAGTAGTTACAGCAGCAGCATCAGCAGTAGTAGTAGTGGTAGTAGCAGTAGTAGTAGAAGTATTTATCTTTAATAGTTATTTGTAATAAATATCATTCAATATTATATGAAATGTAGATGGATAACATTATAATTATAATAATTATTAACAATTATTATACATAATAATACCTATATGGGCTTGGCATGTAGTCAGCTGGCAGAGATTTGAAATATAGATAGACTACAAAACTGAGCAGGCAAATTAGGACAACCATCATCGCAATTAGGAGTTTCCTGATTATGAATTGGTGAATTAGTAAATGCTAATTTTGAATTAAGTGAATTATGAATGGGAAATTATGGATTTTAAAAATTAGGGTTTGCCAATTATTAATTCATTCGCTCATTCATTTTTCCATTCACAGATTCATTAATCCATTCATCTATTCATTAATCCATTCATTCATTCATTCATTCATACACATTCATACATTCATAATAAACTTCAAATTAATAATAAATATAATAAAATATAATTATATTTATTCTTAATCACTACCAAAAACACTGAATAACACACAAACCATAGAAAATAAAACACTTCTGCACTATCTTCATAAATTTTTTTGGCACATCTGGCTTTGGACTCAGCCACATCATCATCATCAACAACAACGTCATCATCAGCGCGTTTATTAGTTAGACCTCCACTAATATCCCTAATTTCTTCTTCATCATGGCCGTCAGTTTTGTTACTTTCGTTTAGGATGATGTCTGAATCTGATTTAACTCTGACACTGGCCTGTTTTCTTTTCTTCAAAATGCCTTTTGGAACCTTTCTTGAATCGTCTTGGTGGTTGGGGGTAGACATTTTTCTAGAATGTGTCCGGATTTTAATGATAATATTATATTATCATTATGATTGTTAAGATAATTGAAAATGATTATTAAAGTCAAACATTTTATATATATATATTATTATTTATAAGCCAAAGCGAAAAAAAATTTCAGTAACTAAAAAAACTAACCATTAATCTGTAATTATTTTTAATTAAAATGTTTAATTTGGTTATCTAAAAAATAAATTAAAATAAAATAAAAACCGGTTTTTACATTTGTAAACAAACGTCATTGCGTTTAAAAGTGAATTTCGGTTTAAATTCTAAAAAATGCGACCATTATATTTAAGTCAGTTGAACTAAGGTTTTGAACAGAAATACTAATCATTTAAGTTTTAAGACGCGAATATTTATTAATATGAACTAAAAAAAAAGTAAAATTGTAGTAAAGAAAAATGAAAATACAAACTTTAAATTGATTAATGCCAACATTTCGGTAGAATTCATACAATACTATATATAATATGAACTGGTATAGGCTGGTAGTATCTTATTAAATTCAGGTAGTATTCAATCTCATGAGCATGAAAATGTAAAATTTGACAATGAATATCCAGATTTTTTTGATATATAGTATCTTGAATCGATCGAATTGATATCAATATGTATTACTATAGTTCGATTCTTAACAATAATATACTAATTTGTTTCTAAGAGGAATGTATTAAATTCGTAGCTGCAGATGTGCATTTTAAAACGATGTTAACCAAGTGTTAATTAATCAACCATGAATCTCATCTTTACTCATACATTCCAGTCATTCAATCACTCATTCATTCTATAAACTATTCATTCATTCATTCGTTCATTCGTTCGTTCGTTCATACAAACAGACCATTTTTGCACTCACTTAAACAACTCCACACTTGAATACCATAGCTTTCACACTGCAGTCCACAACATATTTGCATAATTTATTAATTTATACTTTTAATCGTCACACCTCATTAGCATAATTTATTGATTTATGCATTGAATGGTAACGCTCGAGTGACTAATGAATATGTAATTAGACCGTTGTTCACGCTGATTGGCTGCCCTTGCTGAGACCGTGTAACCATTGGATTGGGATTTATTAGATTTGTATGTATGTTAGTATGTATGTTTGTATGTATGGATGTATGTACGGATGTATGCATGGATGGATGTATGTATTGTGTGTATTTACGTGTGTGTGTGTGAGTGTGTGTGTGAATGTCTGTCTGAATGTGTGTGTTTGTCGTTGTCTTCATCATAAAGAATTGGTAGTTTATGTTGTAGTTTTCAATAACAACTTCAATAACATCAACAACAACAACATCAACAGCAACAGCATCATCAACAAAACCATAACAAAACCATGACAATAACAAAAATAACATCAACAACTACATCAACAACAACAACAACAACATCAACAACAACATCAACAACAATATCAACAACGTCAACAACAACATCGTCAACAACAATATCAACAACGTCAACAACATCGTCAACTGCAACAACAACAACAATGACAAAAGAATGGATATATGTTAGCGATACACGCCAAAGAAATATCAAATTATCAATTGTCTTAGCCAGGTTATATGTCACCGAAATGCGTGCATGTGTGTGTGTCTGTGTATCTGTATGTATATGTGTGTGTGTCTGTATGTGTGTGTGTCTGTATGTGTGTGTGTCTGTATGTGTGTGTGTATCTGTATGTGTGCGTGTATCTTTCTCTCTTTCTCTCTCTCTCTCTCTCTCTCTATTCCTCTTTGTGTGTGTGTTCATCATGTTGGTGCTATAAAGCTTTCGTTACTCATATTCCTTATCGCTGGTTTAGTTTTTTTAGCTTATCATTTGCCTGCAATACTGTGTGTTTGTGTTTGTCTGTGTGTGTGCGTGTCTGTGTGTGTGTGTTAGTGAGTGTGTATGTGTGTGTGTGTGTGTGTGTGTGCGTGTGTGTCAAATAAAAAACACACACTTTAATTGAGAGTTTATTCGTAATAAGTTATTGAAATGCAAACGGCGAAAGCTTCCCTCAACAACGAGTATCGAGGATCGAGTAGATATAATAATAAAAATAAAAAATAATAATAATAATAATAATAATGATAATAATAATAAACCATCAAATAAATATAATTAATTAATTAATTAATAATAATAAAAGAATAAAAACGAATAATTATTATTTTTAAGAGTGATTAATACGGATGACATATTTATATATATATATATTTTTTAAATTTATTTATTAATAGACAAAAATGTATTGAAAACAACAAATATATATATATATATATATATATATATATATATATATATATATACATATATATATATATACATGTATATAGATATATATATTAGGCACAACAAAACATAACTAAAAAATTAGTACAACAATAGTAATGATAGTAATAACAATAATATATATATATATATATATATATATATATATATATATATATATATATATATATAAAAACTAGCAATTATTATTATTATTGCCTCATTCTATTATTCACATTATATATATATTATAAAAATGCTATAATAATAATAATTTTAATTATTATTATTATTGTTATTGTTGTTATTTTATTCTTTTGAGCATATATATATATGTACAAAGTTTGAGCTAGTAGAGTTTGACAAATGTCATGTAAGTAATGGTACTGATGATGATTGCGATTGTGATGATGATGAAAATGTGGTGATGATGATGATTGTGATGATGACGACGATGATGATGACGATGATAGTAGCCTCATCGCACTGATAACCCGTAATAATAATAATAATAATAATAATAATAATAATAATAATAATAATAATAATAACGCACATATAGCAAGGTTAATATGATTAGAAATTCGTATCAAAATCACAACAATAATAATAATAATAATAACAATAATAATAATAATAATAATAATGGTAATAATAAAAACAACAACAGTAATAATAATTATTAATATTATTTTATTATTTCATTTATAATATAAGGAACGATTTCATTAGCGTTGACGCGCGGATAACGAATGCAAGAAAGAAAAAAGTTTAATATTTGAACGATGTTTAAGATAGAATTCACTTCTGAGAAATAATGAAAAATATAAAAATAATAATAATTGTTATTATAACGAAACAACAATAACTATAATAATAATAACAATAACAATAATAATAATAATAATAATAATAATTAAAGAATTAAATGACAAAATCATCATTTGGTTGACCAATCTTCCTCTCTCTCTCTCTCTCTCACTCTCTCTCTCTCTATTTCTCTCTCTCTCTCTATTTATATATATATATGATATATGTATATATGTATATATATAGTATTGTATGAATTCTACCGAATTGTTGGCATTAATCAATTTAAGCATAAAAGTGACAAAGTCGTCCTCAAACAAATCATAAAAAGAAATGTTACACCAATCAATGATACTAATAAAATAAAATTTACTACAACAATTGTAAGACATCACAATTGATCTTAAAGAACAACTGCACTCCCAAAGACGATTCTACTTTGAAGCATAATCACGAAATAAATGAATTTAAATGCCCTAGTGACGATATGCCAACAGCATTCGTATATTGGTGTTCACTATCAAGACGTCTCACAATGCAGCATACACAAAGAGGAGCCATCATCAAATCTCACTTGCAATCAACACATGCAACTCTAATAACCCGCCAAATTCTTGACAACAACACAAATATAATTTATCAAAAAACACCAACACATTACACCTAAAAATTGCACAGTTTCATTAAATTTTCATGATGAACTTGGGTGACTCTATTTTCAACAAGTTGGACAATTTACAAAAAATTCTAGTGAGAAAAAGTGAGAAGACCAACTTTAAATTGATTACTGCCAACAATTTGGTAGAATTCATACAATACTGTATAAAATCTATATATGTATGTATATAACTTTTAAATTTGTTTGTAAAAAAATTTTAATTTTAATTGATACATTAATGTTTTAATTAATGCATGTTTTAATTTATGCAAAACTTGTTCATAATTTATGCTAATTTATTCAAAATGGCGTCAGTGAAGATGGCGCCCCCATGAGCATTGAAGGGTGGTAGGAGTGGGTGGGGAAGAACAGTGGTGGGTTGTGCCTCAGTGGCATTGGTGGATAGTACGGTGACGTCATACCGGAAGTAAACATGGCGTCTGCCGGATTCGGATGCAATGGCGGCATTCCTAGATTAGTGGATGGGTGAAAATTATGAAAAAAATGAAATGCTTGAATGAAGAATGAATGAATGAATGAATGAAGAATGAATGAATGAATGAATGAATGAAGAATGAATGAATGAATGAATAAGTGATCAAACGAACGATTGAACGAACAAATAAATTAATGAATGAATGAAAAGATGAACAAACGATTGAATGAATAAAAAGAAGAAAAATAATAATAATAATAAAAACCTGGTGGTGGTCGGGGCATTCCCATGCTGTCGATGAAACCATCCTGGCTGTACTCACCCGGCGCTCCTGATGATGATGATGGTGGTGGTGATGATGATAATGGTGATGTCGGTGATGATGATGAAGATGATAATGGTGGTGATGATGACGATGGTGATGATGGCGATGATGATGATGATGAGGCTGAGACAGTTTATAAAAAATGCAAGACAGTGACAACGATTAATATATAGGCAACTAAAAAAAAGTGTAGTAGTGGCAACAGTAGTAGCAGCAGCAGCTACAGTAGTATTAGTGGTAACTGCAGTAGTAGCAGCAGCAGTAACAGCAGCAGTAACAGCGGCAGTAGCAGCAGCAGTAACAGCAGCAGTAGCAGCAGTAGTAGCAGTAGCAGTAACAGCAGCAGTAGCAGCAGTAGTAGCAGTAGCAGTAGTAGTAGTGGTAGTAGTTTTTTTTCTTAGTACCACAGAGCCGTCATCATTCATTTCAAGTGTACAAGCACAAGTACTTGGACAAACATTTAAAAA
>NW_008705432.1:592163-594563 GCF_000326865.2 Helobdella robusta | reverse complement strand
GGTTCAACTGTCTAATTACAAAAAGTTTCACTGGCTACGCCTGCTTTCGAACCACGTGGGACTGAGCAACGTCAACAACGATGACGTCATTAACTACAACAACAACAACTGCAAACATAGTAAAACACCAACAGCAACAAACAAACAATAGGGACAACAATAAAAACACGACCCTTAATATATCATCAGAGGAAAAGCAACAACAACAACAACAACAACAACAGTAATAATAATAATAATAATAATAATAATAATAGATAATAATAATAATGATAAAAACAACAAAAGCAACATGACACATAATAATTCATCAAGCCTCCACACAATGAAATCACTCGAATGTAGCACTGTAATAGCATGCTTCCAATCAATATTTGTATGTTTTTGTATGTATGTATGTGTGTGTGTGTATGTATGTGTATGTATTTATGTATATATGTATACATGTATGTATGTATGCATATATGGGTATGTGTGTGTATGTGTGTGTGTATGTGGGTATGTGTGTGTGTATGTGTGTGTGTATGTGGGTATGTGTGTGTGTATGTGTGTGTGTATGTGGGTATGTGTGTGTGTATGAATGTATGCATGTATGTGCAATGGACAACAGTAAATTAATATAGATATAGAGATCTAATTTTTTTTATTTGCGCCATGTTTGCCATTGTTTAACTCTCGTCTCCGTCGTATCTTTTAAAACATGTTTGTATGTATGTCTGTATGTCTGTATGTTTGTAAAACAATGTCGTATCTTTTAAAACATTGTCGTTCTATACATTGCTTAAATAAATAGATAACTATGTAACGCCTATCCAGTGTTCTTCTGGATAGATGCTAAACAATGTTATAACTAAACCCTTGAACCATCCTACTAACAACCGACACCTGGTTTGCTAACATAGTTGAGTTTGTTAATATAGTAGAGATGTAACGACTAACATTTAGCATGCCTTCCATTGATTATTTAGGAAAATTTCTTTTATTTTTGACTGAAAATTTTTGTGTGAACTTAGAACATTTTTGTCTAGGTTGCCATACTTGGTGAATTTTAAATAAATTCTATGATGGTCATCCTGCATTCTTTTAATCTGTAATTATGAGATGCAAACAAAATTTCGTTTCGTTTCGTATGCATGCATGTATTATTATGCAAATTGTTGTGATATATATTTATATATGAAAAACAAAAATTTTAAAAATCTCAATTTTCAAAGTTTAACAGAAAATAAAATTGTCCTCAAGTCTTTCTTAAATGATTCCAATGAAATCCAGGCATAACTTTGGATTTGAAATTACTAAAATATGTATGTGTGTATGTATGAATGTATGTATGTATGTATGTATGTATGTGTGTATGTTTGTTTGTTTGTATGTATGTATGTTTGTTTGTATGTATGTATGTTTGTTTGTTTGTTTGTTTGTATGTATGTATGTTTGTTTGTATGTATGTTTGCTTGTTTGTATGTATGTATGTATGTTTGTTTGTATGTATGTTTGTATGTATGTATGTATGTATGTTTGCAGACATTAAGCACCCAAATGATCACGTACGTAAAAACATATAAATGTAATAATGATAGTAGTAATTGTAGCAGCAGCAGTAGCAGCAGTAGTAGAAGTAGCAGCAGCAGCAGCAGTTGTAGTAATGATAATAGAAGTAGTGGTGGTAGCAGTAGTGGTAGTAGTAGTAGTAGCGGCTACAGTCGATAATTCATCAGGTATCTCATTTCAAGCTTGTCAAAGTAGAAAAATTTCTCTAAAACGTGTTTTCGTGGTTGTGTACGTGTGCGTGTGTATGTATGTGTGTGTATGTATGAATGTATGTGTGTATGTGTGATGTATGTGTGATGTATGTATGTATATGTGTGTGTGTATGCATGTGTACATGTATGCATGTACGCATGTATGTATGTATGTTTGTGTGTGTGTGTGTCTGTGTGTGTGTACGTGTCTGTGTACGTGTGTGTTGTTTGTTTCATCTCATATTAAAATTTTGAATTATCGTCAAAGCCAAAGAAAGCAATATTAAGGAAAGTTATTAAATTGTGGACAGGCAGAATAATGGAGGTAACCATAGAAATAACAAAAACAACAAACATCATCATCATGATCATCATCATCGTCATCATCATCATCATCACCACGACAATTATACATATAAATAACGAGCATCGTTGACAGACAGAATACATACGCGCCATAATGCGACCTTTGACCCGAGAGACGAGGACGATGATGACGATGATGATGACATGATAATGATGATGATAGCATTGTTAATACTGATGATGATGATAATAATAATGATGATGGTGATGATGACGATAATGACGATTATGATAATGACGATTATGATAATGATGGTGATGATGATGATGATGATGAAAACCTAGATGGTGA
>NW_008705432.1:590364-592113 GCF_000326865.2 Helobdella robusta | reverse complement strand
CCATTTTTTTGTAATTTATCCGCGGTGATATTTCATCTTAACCATCATCGTCGTCATCATCACCTCCACCATCACAATCATCATCATCACGGTCATCACAATCATTATCACAACCACACCACCACCACCACAACAATCATCATCATCACCACAATCATTATCATCATCATCATCATCGCCATGGTGACTCACCAATTATTAACTTGGGACATTGTGAGGCCAGTCTGATCGGCTAGCTCCTTCTTCTGTTCTTCAGATGGATAAGGATGCTGTGATTGGTTGGGTGGATTTGCCGGAAGTGATAATAATAATAACAATAATAATAACAATAATAATTACAATAACAATAGATGGTAATAATCATAAGTTTTATTATTATAGTTATCGGGATATACAAATAGAACATACAAAACACGCGTGTATACAAATAATATACAAACGTACGAATGAAAACATACAAAATATACAATCAAAACACATACGAGCACTACTTCAAAAAAAAACACATATACACACATGCAAACAAAAAAAAATACAAACAAACAAGCATACATACAAACAAACATGCATATAAACAAACAAACAAGGCAACATACATACAAAAACAAACAAAGAAACAAACAAAAAACAAACAAAGAAACAAACAAAAAACAAACAGACAGACATACAAACATACAAACGAACATACAAAACAAACATGGAATGGCATACATACCTACATAGAGAAATCATAAAAGTCATTAATAGGTACATTAATATATCAATTCGCACACCACATGAATAATGGATACCAATTAATGAATTTAAGCTGATGTTTTATGCGCCACTCTGCTAAATATTTTCCACTTTCTATGTTATTTTTCTATGTTTTTTGGTCTATGTTTTGCTCTTTGTGGTTGTGTGTTTTTTTTATGCTTGTTTGTCTTTGTTTTGCTTGTTTGTTTGGTTTTCTTTGTTGGTTTGTATGTTTTTGTTTTGATAAGTTTTGTTGGATTTTTTGTTTATTCGTTTGTTGGTCTGTTTTGATGTTTTTGTATCTTTGTTTACGATGGTATGGTGTTGATATTATCGCCCCGTTGTTTGTTAGTTTTTCTTTGTTTTTTTTTTGTTGTGTGACGTGTCGTTTAATCGGTTTATAATTACCACCACCACCATCATCATCATCATCATCATCACCACCATCATCATCATCATCGTCATAATAATAATAACAATAATATTAACAATAATAATAATAAAATAATAATAATAATGAAGTTTAAAAAAAATAATCAGAATCACCATCCTCATCAGATGACGGGTAGTGACAATAATTATCGGTTAAATTGTTAATTGCAGATCAGTAGGTATAATCATGATGATGATTATGATTATTATTATTGTTATTAAGATGATGATGATGATGATGATTATTATTATTATTATTATTATCATGAGGAAGATGAGGAAGAGAATGTTGAGAGTTATAAAAGTAACGATGACGATGCTGCTTAACGTCTATGACTTTTGATACGTACACATACACATGCACGCACATACACACGCACACAAACACACACAAACATTTATACATACACGTGCACACAAATGCACACAAACACTAATACTTACACACGCACGCAAATACACACAAACACTTATACATACACTCGCACACACACGCACACACACAAACACTAATACTGACACACGCACACAAATACACACAAACACTTATACACACACACGCACATTACACACACACACACA
>NW_008705432.1:587577-589660 GCF_000326865.2 Helobdella robusta | reverse complement strand
CGCACACATACAAATACACACTCATACATACAAACAAACATACATACAAACATACGTACATACATATATACATACAAACATACATGCATACACGCAAACATACATACACATTCAGGCATACATACGGAACAACATACAATGATAGATTGAGCAATTTGGAGATCGTGTAATTGCTAATTGTCGCTCTGTGCGGTACTATTAAAATACACTAAATCACAAACATTCACACATACATGCATACATACAAACACACACACATACATACATACACACGCATACATACATACATACACGCATACAAACACACACACATACACACAATTTTGAGGAACATACAAAATAATACACCATCATTTGTGTCGCCAAAAAACGCTGATGAATAAAACTGATAACGATGATGATGATAATTGGGGTGATTATGATGATGGTGATAATTGGAGTGATTATGATGATGATGATAGTGATAATTGGGGTGATGATGATGATGATAGTGATGATGACGATGTCTAGGCAGTAACGACAAAGAAACCAAAGCGAAGTTAGGAGCCAGAGAATGTTTGGATAAAAATTCCAAAAACACCATGTGGAGAAGAGAACGGAGAACAAAAGGAGAATGAAAGAAAAAAAGAGAAAGAGACAGTTAGAAAGAAAAGGAGAGAGAGAGAGAGCAAAGGAAAGAGAGAAAAAGAGAGAAATTTTATGGTGAAATATTGGAGAGGTATAAAAGAATAAGAGAAAAAAATATAAGCAGTAGCTTGATGTGAAAAAGAAAGAAAAAAGAGAGAGAGAGAGAAAGAGAGAAAAAAACAAAGAAGGAAGAGAGAAAGAGAGAGAGAGAGAGAGAGAGAGAGAGAGAAACAAGCGGACAAATAGATAAGTGTTATTTCATGCGGTGCAATAATGGACGTCAATTATATAGCGCTTGATTTATGTTCTTGTCTAACTTTTTTTTATTTATAGTCTGATCTTACAGACCCTTGCGCGCTTGTGTGTATATGTATGTATGTCTGTGTTTATTATGTGTGTACGTGTTTGTATATATGTATGTGTGTGTGCGTGCGTGCGTGCTGTGTTTGTAGCGCTCAACAAGGCAACAAATTTTTGATATTTATAACGAAATTTAATTCGCTATCAGCATTTCATCGCAAACTTCTTATAAAATACAATATACAAATATATAAAAAAATAAAGATATAAATACTATAGAAATGAAACATAAACAAAACATACGCAGGCAAACAGACAACCAGACAAATAAACAAACATAGCTGGCGTGTTTAAAAGTTAAACATTTAAATTTCAAAACTTTAAACTACATTTGTATGCATGTATGTTTGTTTATATTATTATTTGTATGTATGTAAACATGTATGTATGTGTATATGTATGTAAGTATGAATGTATGTGTGCATGTATGTATGAACGTATATTTGTATAAACACACAGTTGACATTAAACACACACCCGATGAATTGTTTGAACTTTGATACATGTGCATACATACCCACACACGATCTTACATAGATACATACATACATACACACACTCACACAAACACACACACATACATACATACATACACATAAACAAACACACATACATACACACACACACACACACACATACATAGTGCGTTTCCGACGTATTAAGCTCTGAAGTAGCCCTAATGAAATGAAAAATGAAAATTTAAAATGAAATCTTTTGTGTGCGATTGAATAGAAACGATCAGAACCATCTATGTACGTGCATTATCCGTTATGACGTGATTATGACGTGACTTTTGTTAAAAGAGCGTCATGGTTGAACGTCAAAAGAACACGCCGCTGGTATGTTCAGAAACGATAGTAATGAGATATGTTCTGAGAGTATTCCAAGTTTGATAGGACATGCAGTGGTGCAGCTTTTGTTGAATGAAACCGCCTGTAACCTGATGGATGCAAAGGCATTGGATTGCTGCTGTTCGTCGAGTGGTTTAGCAGAATCTTGAGAGCAGCATGTTCTATGGTTTTTGAAATGACCGGAAGAGGTTGTGTCTCGGCCGGAAGTTCGCGGCATCATTGCCACATTAGAGTTGGCCTTCTTT
>NW_008705432.1:583846-585577 GCF_000326865.2 Helobdella robusta | reverse complement strand
GAATGACATTGATTGCAGTTGTTGTTGCTGTTGTTGTTGCTGTTGTTGTTGATGTTGTTGATGTTGTTGTTATTGTTGTTGATGTAGTTGTTGATGCTGCTGTTATTGTTGATGTTGATGCAAAAAAAAATTTTTTTTGGTCGTTTAAATGGCTCAAAGGTATTCCAGAAGAAAAAAAACCATGTAAGTTTTTTCACACACACACACACACACCACACACACAGACACACACACACACATACACGCGGTCACACACCCACACATACATGTTTATAAACACAAGAACTTAACGACAGTTTTAGCTCATTATCAAACTTGAAGTTTCAAAAGTGTTTCGTATCAACATCAAATACTGCAATGGTTAATGTGTATGCATGCATGTATGTATGTTTGTATGTATGTATGTTTGTATGTATGTATGTTTGTATGTATGTATGTTTGTATGTTTGTATGTATGTATACGTACGTGCATACAACACTCACACATTTTACAAGCATCCTTATCTTTTCATGCCATGTAAACACATGAGTGAGTAAAGGAATGAATGAATGAATGAATGAATGAATGAATGAATGAATGAATGAATGAATGAATGAATGAATGAATGAATGAATGAATGAATGAATGAATGAATGAATGAACGAACGAATAAATGATTAGACAATCACACAAACAAATAAATAAAAGAAAAATTTATAACTAACAAGCAGACTGATCAAACAATCAAATAAAAATAAATTAAAAAATTATATAACCCGTCAGATAAGAGCTGATACAAAGATACAAAAGATACAAACATACATACAAACATACATACATACAACACGCACATACAAACATACATACATGCAGCACGCACATACAAACATACATACATACAACACGTACATTCAAACAAATATACATACAAACATACATACACACATACAACACGCACATACAAACAAGCCACAAACACATATATTCACATACATACACACACACACACGCTCACGCACACACACATGATAATAACGGTTGATGACGTAATAATGATGATATAAATATGATTAAGTGAGATGATGATGTTGCTATATTTAGATTGTTTATCAGCTGTAATGAGCTATTTTTAGATCATTATATTTTTAATCTTTTAATATTTTCTCTTTACTGTTATACTATTCGCCGCCTCATGCCAGCTCTTTGGGGTTATGATAACGATCAAATGATGATGATGATGATGATAACTAAGATGATGATGGTGGTGGTGATGATGATGATGACGATAATGGTGACGACGACGATTTTGACTATGATGATGGCGATGATGATGTTTAAAATTTTAATTATGGTGAAATGCTAAAAACGTCATCCATCGACTAGCTTACTACCTCTACTGCTGCTACTACTACTGATCAGAGGTGAGGGGGGGGGATTGAAATTTGGTCCCACTTCTTTCCTATTTATTTCTCATTCTCGATTCTCTCCAGGATTTCCATCTACGTTCCGGGAAATCCCATTCCATATTTTCTTTATTCAATCCCGCGTTTTCGCTCCCAATCTCCCTCCTCTTCACATTTTTTCCATATAGTTATACGTAGTTATATTACTACTTATAATAATAATGATAATAATAATAATGATAATAATGATAATTATAATAATAGTAATAATAATAATAATAATAATAATAATTTTAAATATAAACAAATTGCCTGTGATAAAATATTAACTAGAGAGGAAGCAGCAAA
>NW_008705432.1:566265-573765 GCF_000326865.2 Helobdella robusta | reverse complement strand
CACAATAGAGAGAGGGAGAGAGAGAGAGAGAGAGAGAGAGAGAGAGAAAGAAGAGAGAAAAAGAGAGAAGAAGGGAGGAAAGAGACTGATGATGTTGCAACTAACATATTAATAATGATTTACAACTGGTTCTGCAAGCTAGAAAGATTCGTTTTCATACTAGTTCTTCTAGTCAGAGATGGTCTTGCTGGCGATGCTCTAACTTTTCTGAGGGAACAACTAAAGTTGGTTTTTGAAATTGCATATCGGAGTCGACTGAGGTCCTGCGATAATAAAGATCTTATGCTTCCTAGATTCAATTCGTTTCGTTTTGTATTTGGGAAGAGAAGATTTTCTGTTTTGTCTGCCAAAATCTGGAACTCGCTACCTTTAGATTTGAAAAAATTTAACAACATGAGCCAGCATCATTTGCTTTGACACTCTCGAGGGAAGCTGGCGCTTCTGAAGTTATTCCATAGGACACTCCACAAATTCTTAGATACAGATACAGATCATGTTTAGGATTATAACGATGATGATGACGACGACGATGGTGATCCCAAGAGGAACGTTATTAACTTACACCAAACTAACAACACTGATATTAAATTAAAACAGGGCATGTCTATATTAAATTGAAACAAAAGGTACTACGTAATGGCACCATTAAGGGACCCTTGAACATCAAAAGAAAAAAAATTAACTAATTATCGAATTTAAAACACGAATCTATATTCAAATCACGATTCTAAATTGGGTTTTTATTGATAGCTGTATGTATTGTTGTTGTGTTTGTATAAGTATTCTTGCATATGTTTCTGTACTTTTAAACTTTGTATTGTATGTACTTTTGTGTGACTTTTTGTATTTCCAGAGTTGTATGTCAAGGTATTTTTTGTATGCTTTCTTTTTCTATATGAGAATTTATTTTTCAGTTGTTGGTTTGTTCCTTTATTATAAATGGCTGTATTGTGTATATGTAAGTATTTTTATCTATGTATTGTGTGTATTTATGTATATATATGTGTGTGTGTGTTTATGCCATAAATAATTGCTTATGTGTCTGTGTGTATATATGTGTGTGTGTGTATGTGTGTGTGTGCGTGAGTGTGTGTGTTTATGTGTTTTGTTGTACATTCAAATCGAGTTTTTTTCCTCCATTTTTTTAATTTAAATAAAAAACTCCACACAGATCATTATAATTTATTTTCTCATAATTCTTCACAACTATCAAAAATTATTCTCAAAATTTATTTATTTACAATGATGACGACGACGACGATGATGAAGACGGTAGCCAATCAAATGAGAGTATCATATAGCGAGCTGGGAATACAATAGCGACACGAAAAAATAAGATTGTAAAATAAAAAAAAAATTCTTTAAAAAAAACTGAAAAGTTGGAAAGAATGAACACATGCACTGCACACACACGCACACACACGCACACACGCGCGCACACACACAAAAGATAATATTTATTTGATTCAATCAATCAAGAAGAACGAACGATGAACGAGCAAAGCGTTGATTCTATAGAGGTCTGTAAGCAGCACAAGTTAGATTTTAATAACATTATAATTGTTATCCATGACTAATTATAGTTAATAATAATTAAATATAAAATTAATAATAATTAAATATAAAATTTAACTGATTCATTCATATAGGTACAAATGCAACAAATCACAATAGGCAACTTTTGATAAATTGAAAGGAATAAATTGAAAGAGGCAGATACATTTAATTACATTTTAGTTAATTACTTACTTAATTAATTAATTAATTAACTGACTAACTAATCACTCAATTAATTGATTAATTGGTTGATTAAACTGGAATGTTTTAAAACAATAAGCTCTTGAAATAAATGCGTGCTATTTCTTGATGTATACAGAGTTCGTATTTTATAAGCATTCGATAGGAAGAAAATATTTTCTGCTGGTTGGCTTTTTTAAAGTTCTAACTCATTTTTACTTTTTACTTGACAAATTAAATATGAAATCTACAAATTATCAATTAAACAATTAATTAAACAATTAATTAGTTATTAAATTAATTAATTAACTAATTAATTAATATGACACTAAACTAGTTTGGAATAAACGGTGGATTGAATTTTAATGTTCATCAGAGGATCCATTTTCCCCAGCAGTGTTCACGGAATCGATGCCCACTTCTTCGTAATCCTTCTCGAGGGCGGCCAAATCTTCCCTGGCCTCTGCAAACTCGCCCTCTTCCATCCCCTCTCCAACGTACCAGTGTACGAAGGCCCGTTTCGAAAAGAGCAGATCGAATTTGTGGTCCAACCTGGCCCAGGCCTCTGCAACCGCTGTCGTGTTGCTCAACATGCAGACGGCTCTCTCCACTTTGGCCAGGTCCCCACCCGGGATGACCGTTGGGGGCCTGTAGTTGATGCCCACCTTGAATCCAGTGGGGCACCAATCCACGAAGTGGATGTTTTTTTTGGTTTTGATAGTGGCGATGGCGTTGTTGACATCCTTAGGGACCACGTCCCCCCTGTACAAGAGGCAGCAAGCCATGTACTTACCGTTCCTGGGGTCGCATTTCACCATCTGGTTTTGAGGCTCGAAGCAGGCAGCAGTCATTTCTTGCACGGTGTTCTGTTCGTGGAAGGCCTTGGCAGCCGACAGGACAGGAGCGTACGTCGTCAGAGGGAAGTGGATGCGCGGGTAGGGGACCAAATTCGTCTGAAATTCAGTTAGGTCGACGTTCAACGCCCCGTCGAACCTCAGCGAGGCGGTGATTGAACTGACAACCTGAGCTATGAGTCTGTTTAAATTGCTGTAGGTTGGCCTCTCGATGTCCAGATTTCGGCAGCAGATGTCGAAGATTGCCTCGTTGTCGACCATGAAAGAGCAGTCGGAGTGCTCGAGGGTGGTGTGCGTGGTGAGGATGGAGTTGTAGGGCTCGACCACGGCAGTCGACACCCTTGGAGCCGGGTACACCGAGAACTCCAATTTCGATTTCTTGGCGTACTCCACGCTGAGTCTCTCCATTAGGAGGGAGGTGAACCCTGACCCTGTACCACCCCCGAAACTGTGGAAAACCAGGAAGCCCTGCAAGCCTGGCGGAGGGATTTGAGTTTTTTGATCTTCATTTGATACTTGCTTGTTGCGAATTTAATTTTCACTCGGTAGGTTGGTGTGTGTCAGTTCAATGAATCGTATTTCTGATTTAGATGTTTCTTATTTAAAATTATCATTGAAAATAAAATAAACACACACACAAGCACGCACACACAAACACACAGACAAACACATAAACACACAAAACAAACAGTCACACAAACAAACACACAGACACACACACACAAATACACAGGCAGACACAAACAAACACACAGACAGACACAAACAAACACAAACAGACACAAACACACAGACAGATCCTTGACTTAACCAGTGCAGTGCTCGGCCAACTTCCTGATCCTCTCCAGTACCAGATCGATCAGCTCCTTTCCTACGCTGTAGTGCCCTCTGGCGTAGTTATTCGCAGCATCTTCCTTTCCATTTATCATCTGCTCAGGGTGGAAGAGGTTCTTGTAGGTTCCAGATCGGATTTCATCTGATGGGTGGAAATAAACGAGAGAAAGAGAGAGATGAGAGAGTGAGTGAGAGAGAGAGAGAGAGAGAGAGAGAGAGTAAGAGAGAGAGAAAGAAAGAGAGAGAGATGAGAGAGAGAGAGAGAGAGGATGAGTGAGTGGGTGAGAGTGTTGTGAGAGATAATTGTTAGTTTTGGTTTGCTTCTTGATGACTGGCAAGATGGTTTTGTGTTTATTATTAATTGGTTTATTGAAATTGTTTTACATGTTTCCAAAAAAATTAAAGTAATTAACCTGTTTTTAACAAGTTTTCTTCTAGGAATCAATCAATTTGAAGTATTTGTAATAAATTTTGCATATAATCGATCGAATAGATAGACGACAAAAAAAATCTAACAGCACACACGGACACACACACTCACACACACACTTACACAGACACACGCATACACATACATGCACAAACACACAGACAAACACACACACACAAACACACATACAAATACATATATACACACACAAACTAGTCTTCCTCACCGATGACGGTTGGCTCCAAATCGACAAAAACTGCTCTGGGAACATGCTTTCCAGCTCCGGTTTCGTTAAAGAAAGTGGAAAAGGAATCGAATCCCTGCCTCTGATCCGAGGTCATCTGGCCGTCCGGATTGATCCCGTGCTCCAGGCAGTACAACTCCCAACAGGCGTTTCCGATCTGAACCCCGGCCTGGCCCAAGTGCACACTGATGCACTCTCTCTGAGTCAATTGATTGATTGATTGAACGTGAGGAAGTGAGAGAGTGAGTGTGTGAGTGAGTGAGTGAATGAGTGAGTGAGTGAGTGAGTGAGTGAGTGAGTGAATAAATGAGTGAGTGAATGAATAAATGAATAAACGAATGAATGAATGAGTGAATATGCGAGATGAGATAAATTGAAATAGAGAGAAGGAAGAAAGTGAAAGAAAACAGAAAAAACAGAAAAACAAAGTTAAAATGAAAGAAAGAAGAATGAAGAGAGAAATAGTCAGAGAAGAAGAGAGCGAAATAAAGGGAGAGAGAGAGAGAGAGAGAGAGAGTGTGTGTGCAGTGTGTTTGCAAGGTTTTATGTTGATGATGCAGTAGGGAAGATTTGGAACCGATCAATATCTCTCTCTCTCTCTCTCTCTCTCTCCGCGCTCATATGGATGCTGCCTTCTTTCGTTCATTTTTTCATTCGTTCATACATTCATTGAGTTTGTCTGTCTGTCTCTCTGCTGTCTGTCTGTTTGTTTGTCAATCATTCATTTGCTCGTTTCATTCTATTCAATCATTCGCTTGAATATTTTGTATTCGGTCTTAGGTGTACATTTATTCACTCAATTATTCATTCATTCATCCATTTTTCCATCCCCCATTCATTTATGCATTCTTTCATTCGTTCATTTGACCATCATTTTGTTTGATAGTTAAAAATTGTTTCTCCAATTACACATTCTTTCGTTAAAAAAAAATATATCCGTTGTAAGCTCATTTATTTGTTCATTCATTCGTTCATTCATTATTCAATTAATTGATTCATCCATTAATTTACTCATTCATTCATTTAACCATTCATTATTTGTTTGTCTGTTTCTTTCATACAAGTATCCAGACATAAAAACAAACACCCAGACATACAAACAAACACACAGACATACAAGTAAACACAAACACACTGACGTACCGACATACAAACAGATACAAACACACATACATACCGCGTTTGTCCTTCTAGCGGCTCTATCCATAATTATAATTGATAATAATTAATTAAAAATTTAGTTGAAGGAAATGGACAATTATTAATAATAATAGAACAGTTATTATTGTTTTTATTGTGGTTGCTATTATTATTATTATATTTATTTTTACTATAGTTTTATAATAAAAAATTGTAATTATTCGATATTAATAATTATGATATTTAATTATAAAATAATTTCTATCTTGAAATTTGTCCTGGAGTAAATCACACACACATATATATACAAACTAGACGTCCGTACATTCATCCATGCAGCTTGCATTAAGCAATGCTTTTCCATGTATGTATGTTTGTATATATGTATGTATGTATGTATGTATGTATGTATGTATGTATGTATGTATGTATGTATGTATGTATGTATGTATGTATGTATGTATGTATGTATGTATGTATGTATGTATGTATGTATGTATGTATGTATGTATGTATGTATGTATGTATGTATGTATGTATGTATGTATGTATGTATGTATGTATGTATGTATGTATGTATGTATGTATGTATGTATGTATGTATGTATGTATGTACGGTCTTTTTGGAAGATGCATAGTCTGGTATAATACCTAATCTATGATATCATAGCTTAGTCGAGTTTATCAAAAAGGAATTAGTGAAGGAATGTTAGTGGGGTTAATGACGATGATGGCAAATAATGATGATAATGAGATCAATATAGATACATTTCTAAAGATAATAAGCATGTAGATGTACAATAGACTGATGATGGTTAAGTCAATTCTATCAATAGAGATAGTAAATAATTTTCAAAATCTTAATTTCAGATGAAAAACAATACAACTCATCCCTTCAATTTAAGTCTAAGAACTGAGTTCTACCAAATTTTACAAATGGTATCGCTCATATATGTATCTATGTAGTTATGTCTCTATTTGACAGTTTGCATGTAGACAACATTTGCATGTTTGGGGCTTTGTGGAAGATGCATCATAGGCTGGTATAATACCTAATCTATGGTATTGAACGGTATTATAGCTTAATCGAGTTGTTTTGGGCTAGCGAATATATCATTGAGAAAGTTTTTTAAACTAAATAAACGAATGGAAAACTACAGAATAATAAAAATGTAAATGTTAACAACAAAGAAAAATAATAATAACAAATTCTACTACTACTACTGATGCTGAAGTGGTTGCTTCTTATGCTACACCATTTTTACTGCCGCTGCTACTACTACTCTTGTTGATACTACTACTACTACTCTTGCTACTACTACTACTGCTACTACTACTACTACTTGTACTACTACTACTACTACTAGTACTACTACTACTACTACCACTACTACTATTAGTATTACAATTAATAATAATAATAATACATGACAACAACAACAACGCAGCAACAACAACAACAACACAACTGCAACAACAACAAAAATGTTTATCAAAATTTTATTTTTCAATCCCCGCATTGATGATGAAATAATCAATTCGAAAAGAGAGATTTTTGTCTTAATATAAAATCTATAATACTCACTCATACACACACACATACATAAAAACATACATACATACATACATACATACATACATACATACATACATACATACATGCATACATACATACATACATACATACATACATACATGCATACATACATACATACATACATACATACATACATACATACATACATACATACATACATACATACATACATACATACATACATACATACATACATACATACATACATACAAACATATACACATATTTATTTTATTTATATTTTATTGAGAACGTATCAGCGAGATTCTTCTATAAAACTGAAATGGACTGTCTTGATGATTATATATAGATCAAGTTATAATTTTGAGAATTTTGAAATTATTTTTGCTGATCGAAAGAAAGAGGGGAAGTGTAAAATAAGGAAAAAAGAAGAAGATGATGATGAGGATGACTAGATTAATGTTGGCGACGATGATGATGATGGTGATGGTGGTGTTGGTTTCTGGAGCACCTCCGGCAATGAAACCAGAGTCGAGTATGTATTTGTTAACTCGTTCTTTCAATCGTTTAACAATTCACTAGTTCGTTCATTCGTTCGTTTGTTAGTTCGTGTTTTGTTCATTTATTTATTTATTTATTAGCTAATTCATTCATTTATCCATCCATCCATTAACTGATTAATTATTTCATTCATTAATTCACT
>NW_008705432.1:561393-563674 GCF_000326865.2 Helobdella robusta | reverse complement strand
GCCAGCCAGCCAACCAACCAACCAACTAACCAGTCAACCAAACAAACAACCAGCCACCAGCCAGCCAGCCAGCCAATCAAGCCAACCAACGAACCTATCAGCAAACGAACCTCGACAATAATTTGAAGACTGTTTATAGGTTCTTTGGTAGCAACCCGCCATTTTAAAAGATACTGAAAACACTGGTCTGATGTATTTCCGCTTGTTATCGTGAAATGTCTTGGAGTACCTGAATAGTTCATTATTAGGATCATCATCATCATCATCATCATCATCACCATCACCATCATCATCATCATCATCATCATCATCATCGTCATCATCATCAGCACTGCATCATCATCATCATAACTCACCGCTAACGATAACGGCTTGTCTAACGCTACCCAGTTCATTGGTGGCTTCGCAAATGTAATTTCCCGCCGTTTTTTTTGTCACGTGATGAAAGGTCATGTGACTCCGAGTTAAATTATCATCATCATCATCATCAGTAGCACTGTCCTCATCATCATCATCATCATTGCCAACATTATGGACGATATTTTCGCTGCGATTATTATTATTATTGTTGTTGTTGTTGTTGTTGTTGTTGTTGTTGTTGTTGTTGTTGTTGTTGTTGTTGTTGTTGTTGTTGTTGTTGTTGTTGTTGTTGTTGTTGTTGTTGTCATAAAAATGACGACGACGACGATGATGAGTAAGACTCTCGCCATCATCATCGTCGTCACTCACATCATCATTATTGGTTGTTGTAATAGTAGAACTGTCGTTATTATTATTATTATTATTATTATTATTGTCATTAACATCATTATCGTCGTCGTCGTCTTCATCATCACTGTAAACTTTGAACCACTTAACAACGGCTAGCGGATTGGAAGCGACCACACAGACGATTGTGAAGCTGTCGCCATGAGCGATCAGTTGGTCCTCACTTATCTGCGTTATTCTTGGTTGGACTGTTGAGCGATTGATTGAATGAATGAATGAATGGATGAATGAGTGAATGAATGAATGAACGAACGAACGAACAAACGAACGAACGAACGAACGAACTAACGAACGAATGAATGAATGAATGTGGTATTGTTGCCATGTCTAACTAAGTGATCTTCGATTATTTGTGTTATTTTTAATTGAAATATTTTTTAACCGGTTGGTATTTTGAATGATTGATCGAATGATTGACAACAACGCCCAACAACAACAACAATAACAACAACAACAACAATAATAAAAACATCAATAATAATAATAATAATAACAATGGCAGATAAAACATACAGGCAATATTAATTGTGAACGTGAACTCGTCTACATCGCCGAATTCATTGGAAGCCTTGCACACATACTTGCCTGGCAAAGAATATTTTTATGATTAATTTTGTTACTACTACTACTGCTGCTGCTGCTGCTACTACAACTACTGCTGCTTCTCATAAAGTAGTAGTAGTAATAATAATGGTAGTAGTTATAGTAGTAGTAGTAGTAGTAGTAGTAGTAGTAGTAGTAGTAGTAGTAGTAGTAGTAGTAGTAGTAGTAGTAGTAGTAGTAGTAGTAGTAGTAGTAGTAGTAGTAGTAGTAGTAGTAGTAGTAGTAGTAGTAGTAGTAGTAGTAATTGTTGTATCCTAATTTAATGATTGTATTTTCTAATTTTAAAATACCTTTATGATCTTTGGTTATATTGAACAGCGTATATGATGACGTGTTCGTTGCCAAGGTGGTTATTGCGTCATCATGTTTTGAATTCTGCAGTAGGGATGGGCGAGTATATTTACTTAAATTAAATTTAATTAACTTTCTGTTTATATTGCTTTTTCTGTTATTCATTTATTTATTAGTTCGTCCGACATTCATTAATTCATCATTCATTCATTCACTACTTAATTGCTAACAACAACAAAATTATTCCTACTACTACTACTATTACTAACAAAACAGCAATCATCATCATCATCACCTGTTTTTTGTACCACGTGATCACTGGTCTGGGATTTCCCGCGGCTTGGCACTCCATTCTAAAAATATCGTCGCCTTCGTTCAGCGTTGTGATTGGTTGGGAGTGGGGGGGGAAGGTTCGAGTTATTTTTGGCGGGTCTGCCATGATGATGATGACGGCGATGATGATGATAATGATGATGATAACGATGATGATGATGACTAATCGTAAAGACGTTAGCGATTATATATATAGTTCTTTTTTTCAACGATAATATCATCACGCCATCATCATCATTATCTCCATAGCTACTACTATCATCATCACACGCACACATACACACAA
>NW_008705432.1:549784-555257 GCF_000326865.2 Helobdella robusta | reverse complement strand
AAAGAGAGAGAGAGAGAGAGAAAAAGAAAGAAAGAGAGAGAGAGAGAGAGAGAGTATAAAAAACAATATACAATATATTTGAAAATAATCTCATTTGGTAATCGAACGCAGTTAAAAACCGAACGAACTTATTTTTTTTAGAAGAATGTAAAAAAAAAACTAAAAGTGAACGTATCTGTAAGAGAAAATTGATAATAAATGACTTCTGCACTAGAGAAATAAAAAGAATAATAATAATAATAATGATAATGGCTTATATTATTGTTGCTATTGTTACAAAAATATTCTGGATAAAAATGCTTCTAAATTATCATCAGAGGCCATAAAAAGAAGATAACCCAAAATTTGAGCATACATACATACAAACAAATACAAACAAACAAACATACATACATACAGACATACAGACACACATACAGACAGACAGACAGACAGACAGACAAACATACAAACAAACAAACAAACAAACATACAAACAAACAAACAAACAAACAAACATACAAACAAACAAACAAACAAACATACAAACAAACATACAAACAAACATACATACATACAAACAAACAAACATACACACATTAATACATACGTATATATCCGGCTAACAAACCAACCTTTAATAGAAAGAAATACAAATCACTAAAAACATACACGCGTGCAAGCAAATTCAAGCATACAAAAAATACAATGGCGAGAAGATACAATACAAAATACAGACGCAACAAACAATTCAACATACAAAAATATACAAATATCATACCGCCATACAATAAGAAACACAACAAAAAAATTAATAAGCAATAAATAAATATTAAATTAACAATTTCAGCTTGATTTTAGCAAAAATTTGAAAAAAAAATCAATAATAATAATAATAATTATAATTATAATTATAATAATAAATAAAAATAATAATAAATAATATTAATCCATACATCATCTAATTATCTGTAGTAATTTCTTCTTTTCATAACCTGGCCAACTAATTTTCATAATTCTTCTCGACAAACCATATCTCAGCAGCGTTAGTTTTTTTTTCCATTTCTTTAGAAATTTTTCAGGACTCAGAGCCGTAAGTTAGCACAGGAAAAATGTAACACCCTAACAGTTTTAACTTTGTTGGTATTCAGATTTTACTGTTGTTTTCACGCCTCTAATGGATATTCCAGGTAGATTTTCTATCTTTCTTAATATGATGTCAACTGTTTCTTCATTTCAATCGCTCGTTCACCGATCATTCGTAGCATGAAGATAGCCTTTCTCGTGTCACAATCCGACGGGGGCGGTTAGAGTTTTTTTTGGTCACATCATGCGAAAGGAAAGAATGGAAAATGTAACAACTACTGGAAAGATTGCAGGGGAAAGAGATCGCGGCGAACAACGAGAAACATTCGTGAAGTCCTTGTGTCACTTGTTGAATGTCACCACATTTCAACTACTACAAAGTGCTAAAGATTGGGTTTTGTGGAAGTCGATGGTCGCCAATGCCCTGAGAGGATAAGGCACGAGAAAGAAGAAGAATCCATGCATTAGATCTTAGCTCTAATCTGAAAAAAAATGTTTATATATCTATCTGGTAGTTAAGTTTTTTTGGCATACTAAGCATACAGACAGGCATTAAAGAAAAAGAGAGAGGGAGATAGAGAGAGAGAGAGAGAGAGGAGAGAGAGAAAAGAGAAAGAGAGAGAAGAAAATAAAAAATGTAAACAAATGAAAATTTGAAATACTTATAAAAGCGCCCTTCAAAGAAAAATTTAATTTTATGAAAGAGTCATTTTAAATTAATTAAGCTCTGATTTATAAAAGGCCGCTCATCCTAATGATAATACATTAATACATACACACATTCAAACAAACACACAAACATACATACAAACATACATACAAACATACATACACACATACAAACATACACACATACAAACATACACACATACAAACAAACAAGACAAACAGATGGTCGGAACATCTAACCATGTAAATAAGTAAAACTTATCTCATATATTCCTTTGCGATCATCATCATTATCATCGGAGTCATCTCAATCACTATTATCATCGTCATCATCGTCGTCGTCATCATCATCATCATCGTCATCATCATCGTCGTTGTCATCATCATCATCATAGAAACCATCAGATTCAATGGGAATGCTGCCTAATCCAATAATAATCTTCAATAAAATCTTTATCGTCCCCACCATCATCATCATCATCACGCCATCATCATCGTCATCATCATCATCATCGTCGTCAGTATCAATGACGTCATCATCTATACCATCATCATCACCCCCAACATGGTATCATCATATTAGCCGTCTTGATCATCATCGTCGTCCCAATCAATACGAATAAATGAATGAATAATTGAATGAATGAACGAACGAACGAAAGAATGGATAAAGGAACGAAGGAAGAATGAAAGGAAGGAAAGAATAACTGAACGAACGAACGAGTAAATAAATGAATGAATGAATGATTGATTGAATGAATGAATGAATGAATGAATGAATGAATGAATGAATGAATGAATGAATGAATGAATGAATGAATGAATGAATGAAGCAATCAATTAGAGAACTAACAAGTAACAGAGATTGCAAACTCGGCACCAGCAGTGCCAACATCGTTATCAACCATACAAGATACATTCCTGCCGTTCAACGTCCTGCTAACCGAGTTCAACGTTAGCTGCTGTTGTGGCTGCTGCTGTGGCTGTTGTGGCTGCTGTTGTGGCTTCTGCTGTTGTGGCTGCTGTTGTGGCTGCTGTTGTGGCTGCTGCAAAACGTTGTCTACAAACCATCTGTTTTCAAGTGAATCAACAATAGTTATCGACTTATCTACCTACCTATCTATCTATCTATGTATCTATCTATCTATGTATCTATCTATCTATGTATCTATGTAGCTATCTATGTATCTATGTATCTATCTATTGGTTAATTATTCAATCAATCAGTCAGTCAGTCAGTCAGTCAACCAATCTACCAACCTTATATTTTTAAATGGCGGTTTTGAAATGACGTCACACTGAAACGTCACTGAGTCGAATTCTCTTATGTAAGCGTCGCGTTGGTTTAACGGTTTCAGAGTTACTATGGGATGATCTAAACGGAAAAAAGTATAAAAAGTTTTCATTCTTTCGTTCATTCATTCACCCATTCATTCATTCACTCAATTATTCATTCATTAATTCATTCTTTCGTTAATTCGTTAATTCATTAATTAATTTATTCACTCACTCACTCACTCACACTCACTCACTCACTCACTCACTCACTCACTCACTCATTCATTCATTCATTTATTCATTCATTCCTTCATTCTTCTTTCATCCATTCACTCATTCATTCATTCGTTCATTCATTCATTCATTCATTTAATCGTTCAATCATCCCTTGCCTAAAATTTATAATATAATACTGCGTCCTCTTCTTATTATTATTTTATTACAATTCGAAATATAATTAATAATAACAACAATAATAATAATAATTAATAATAACAACAATAATAATAATAATTAATAATAACAATAATAATAATTATTCATAATAACAATAATATTAATAATAATAATAATTAATAATAACAATAATAATAATAATCTCCCATCATAATATAATAAATGATGACCATTTAAATGTATTTATACGTCTGCTTTTAATCCCTTTTTCAAAAGAATTTACAACATGCATGCATACATACATGCATACATACAGACATACATGCATGCATACATTCAAACAAATAACCATACATACAAACATTCATAACCACTACAAAACGCATGAAGTTATTTATCATGAAACGTCCACTAAAACATTTTTCTATTATGCTTTGCCGTAATTCTTTCAATAATTTCTTCATTCATTCATTCATTCCTTCGTTCGTTCGTTCGTTCGTTCGTTTGATCGTTCATTCATTCATTCATTCATTCATTCATTCATTCATTCATTCATTCATTCATTCATTCATTCATTCATTCATTCGCTCATTGTTTCGTTCGTTCATTCATTCATTCAATCAATCATTCATTCATTCATTCATTCATTCATTCATTCAATTCATTCATTCATTCTTTCGTTCATTCATTCGCCGCCTAGCGTAAGATGTCAATATGTAACAATGAAAATTCAAAGCCACGATCCCCACAACAACAACAACAATAATAACAACAACAAATAACAACAAATAACAACAATAACAATACTAACAACATCAATAATAACAACAACAACAAATAATACAATATAACAATTCCTTGCAATGTAACTGAAAACTAATGATGATGAAAATAAGAAAAAAAAGTGAATACAAAACTTGCAAGTTTGTATGTATGTATGTATGTGTGTTTGTTTGTATGTATGTATGTTTGTTTGTTTGTATGTATGTTTGTATGTATGTATGTATGTATGTTTGTTTGTATGTATGTATGTATGTATGTTTGTTTGTTTGTATGTATGTATGTATGTATGTTTGTATGTATGTATGTATGTATGTTTGTTTGTTTTTATGTATGTGTGTGTTTTGTAAGTGTATGTATCTTTGTATGTGTGTTTTTTTGTATGTAAGTATGTATGTTTGTGTTTGTTTGTTTGTATGAATGTGTGTGTGTGTGTGTGTGTAAAATTTTTTGCCGGGTAATGAGGCAATAAATTTGTCTATATTTATCTAATTGTCTATAAACTAAAATGTTTTTAATTAGGAGTGGGTGGTCGGATGGATGGATGGATGGATGAATGAATGAAGATAAGAATGAATAAAGAATGAATAAAAGAAAGAATGAATGAAAGAAAGAAGAAATAGATGGATAGATGGACGAACATTGATGAATGAGCGAAACTTGTTTTGTAATTTCGGTTGCATTAATTTGCTAAGCGCTGCAAAGTGCGAACGTTGGTATGTATTTACGTGTGCATATATGTATGTTTGTTTGTATGTTTGTTTGTATGTATATATGTGTGTTTGTATGTATGTTTGTATGTTTTTTTTTGTTTTTCAATAATTTTCTTGGTATGTAAAAGAATCGAGTTTCAATTTAAATTTGATTGATCGTGTTTGCTCCTGAATAAATTATGTTGCTCTTTTGTTTGTTTGTTTGTATTTGTGTTTGTGTGTGTATGTGTGTTTGTCTGTATGTGTATGTGTATGTGTGTGTGAGTGTGTGTATGTGTGTGTGTGTAAGTGATTACGTTAGTTTATGCTTTCAGTTATCAGTTAGTTTATGTCTGTCCATTCGTTTATCTATTTACGTGTCACTGTGCAATGTGATATAATTGCTACTTTCTTTTCTTTTTTTATTCATTCATTCTCTCTTTGACTTTCTTCTTTCTTTTAAACTCTATCTCTCTTTCCCCCTCTCTTTCACTTTCTCTCTCTTTCTCTCTCTCTTTCTCTTTCTCTCTCCGCTACTTTTTGTTTTTTTTGTTACATTCCATTATGTGTTTGTGAGTTCTTGAATGTGTGCA
>NW_008705432.1:534725-537770 GCF_000326865.2 Helobdella robusta | reverse complement strand
GTTTTTATAAAATTGCCTGCAATCAAATAGACCTTGTCATGCCAAACACACACGAAAAAAGCATTGGCAGTAATTCTAATAAACCAACAACAACAACAGCAGCAGCTACAACAACAACAACAATAATAATAATATCTACATTAATAATAATAATAATAATAATAATAATAAGTTTTTTTAACCTAGAGTTAGAAGAAAAACATGAAACAAATGCTAATAAAATTGTTTAATAAATAAATATTAACACCAGTACTACTACTACTACTACTACTACTACTACTACTACTACTACTTCTAGTACTACTACTACTGCTGCTGCTGCTGCTGCTACAATTACTACTACCAATACGAGTAGTGCAATTATCGCCATGGCATATAAACACTTACTCAATTATAAAGGAGTATGGAAAATATACGGTGGTTAAAAACGTCACGACATCTACCACTGCAATTACGACTACTATTACTACTACTACTACTACTACTACTACTACTACTACTACTACTACTACTACTACTACTACTACTAAAACATCACGACATCTACCACTGCAATTACTACTACTGCTACACTACTACTACTACTACTGCTGCTGCTGCTGCTGTTACTACAGCTGTTTCAATGGCTACTGCTACCACCGTTACTCATGTTAATAATATATCATTGCTAGTACTACAACTATTATTATATACTTTCAGATGAAAGAGTCAGAAGTGAAAAAGATGAATAATAACCAATTAATTAATTAAGTAACTAATTAAATGAATGAATGAAAGAAGGAATAAAAAAAGAAAGGAAGAAATGGAAGAATAAATCAATCAATCAAGCAATCAATCAAGCAGGCAATCAAAGTTTAAACAAACACATATCCATTGACTTATCAATCGATAAATCAATCCACCAATATATCCAACAAAAACATTTTTCATTCATTCATTCATTCATTCATTTGCTTGCTCGTTCATTCATTCATTCATTCATTCACTCACTCATTCATTCAAACATTTATTAATGCATTCCTACCTTCGTTTGTCCATCCATCCATCCATCCATTCATCCATCCATCCATCCGTCAAATCTCTTTCCTTCATTTCATTCTTTCATTTAATTACACTCAATCACTCTTTCAACAGACCGGCCAACCAACCAATCAATCAGTCATGCCATCAGCTGATCACGTGATTAAAGTGAACAAAAATTGAGCCTGACGTCACACACATACGGACATACATACATGTAAACAAACAAACATACATACATACATACATACATACATACATACATACATACATACATACATACATACATACATACATACATACATACATACATACATACATACATACATACATACACATACATCCCTGGAGAGCTGGTAAATGTTTGGCTTGGGATGTTACGGTTCCTGGTACCTTGGACGAGCGCTACGTTCACCTTACCAGCAAAGAATGTGGTTTGGCTGCAATCAGGGCAACGGACGAAAAAATTAAAAAATATGAACACGCCCTGCCTTCCTTAGATTTTTTGCCAATATGTATCGAGGTCCTTGGACCCATGGACCCCAATACTTCAAAATTTATTAAAACATTGTGTAAAATGATTGGTGTTCGGTCAGGTGACAACAGAGAGTTCTTTTTTGCAATAAACCACATCTCGTGTTTGTTGCAGCGATTTCTGCGTGTTTGTGTGTCGGAAAATATTAATTTAAACGCCGACGTGTGAGACTAACGATATATTAAAGTGTTAACTCTTTTAATCAGATGTTTGACTGTTTGGTGTCATTCATCACGATTTGGTTTTAACATACACACATACATACCTACATACATACATACATACATGCATGCATGCATACATACAAACATACATACAAACAAACAAACATACATACATACAAACAAACACACACACACATACATACATACACAAACAAACAAAAAATACAAAATACCACAAACTATTATCTAGTGGTATTCTACCAACTACGTAATACGCACTGAAAATATGTGCTCAAAAATACTTTTTGATCATTTCGAGATAATTCATATTTATGCCGCGATATTATTATTATTATTATTTTTATTTATTATTATTATTATTATTCTCATCATCGTCGTCGTCGTTAACACACAGACAAATATACAAACATACACACAGACAAACATACATACATACAAACAGACAAACACATACAACATCTTCAAAGCAGAGAAATTGCACTAGATAACCAACAAACAATCCAGTACAAATCACCACAAAGAATTTTTTATGTTTTAATAGCATCAAAGAAGTCTTTAAAATGTACAATCATACATACATACATACATACATACATACATTCGTTTGTTCACATTCAAGGCCGGCTGGATTGTTTTAATTTCCTGATTATTTTTGCTAAATTCATAGATTTTAAATTGTTTTTATAGATGATTTTTGGGGTCATCGGCTGTAATTTTGTCCCGGGTTTGTTTTTCCGTCATTTTTTATCGTTTTTCTGCCCTGCCTCGGCCAATTTTCTCGTTTTTTTTTTTTCAATATTATAATTTATTCACAGCTCATAGCTGCTACAGGTCACCGGCCTGCGCCAGGTGTGAGCTGTTTTTATTATTATTGGAAAGTTCACTACATTTTAACTTATTTACCTTCTACCGGCATTTATTTTTAATTTACTTTTCAAATTAAAATTTAAAGTTTAAATTAAAATTAAAATTTATTTATAAAAAAAGAAATTTCCTAAACCAATTTTTAAAATCTGTGTAAAAATAAAAATAAAAAAAAATAAACTATAAGGGAGAGATTGGGCCAAAGTTTGCTGCAATAGTGTCTCCTCCCACACTGTTACCTAGGTTTTTGTATTCACTCATTCACTCATTTGCTCACTCATTCATTCATCAATAAAAAAAAAAGAAAAGAAAAAAAAAAAAATTATATAAATAAAAGTTGAAACACTGGTTAAATATTTAAAGATAATTCAGTCATTCATCCGTTCGCTCGTTCATTCATTCCGTCACTCATTCATGTATTCATTCATTCATCCATTCGTT
>NW_008705432.1:527796-533821 GCF_000326865.2 Helobdella robusta | reverse complement strand
GAAGACTTCCAGAGGAGGTCGCCGGGTCAACCAGGGCAATCTGGTCAACAAGCGTCTAAGCGAATATTCAACTATTGGTCTTGAAACCCTGGTACTGTGCTNTGATGGGTTCAATAATGCCAAATCACAAAAGCACAACCCCGATCGATGGATCAACGCTGTGTCATCTTGTATTGAACAGGGAAACCTGTCCTCGGCGGTCAGACTTGTCTGCTCGCCGGAGGGCCTGGCGGAGAGCTCGCCGGCCACCTTCGATAAATTATGTTCTATCCACCCAAAAATTCCGGTGGACAGGCGGGTCTTTCCCGCATTGACACCAACGGCTGGTTGCGTTTCTCCCGCCGAGGTGCTGAGGGCCGTTAAATCTTTCAAAAACGGTTCTTCTGCAGGCCTGGATGGCCTACGACCCCAGCACCTTAAGGATGTTTTTTCAGGCCCCTTGCCAATCGACGACACACTGAACTCCTTAACCCAATTCATTAATTTGATCCTATCTGGAGCTTGCCCACTCTCCGTCCGCCGGTTCTTTTTTGGAGGCCGGCTAATAGCTTTAAATAAGAAAGACGGAGGGGTCAGACCGATTGCGGTCGGGAACGTTTGGAGGAGGTTGGCCGGCAAATGTGCCTTGGCCCTGGTCGTGGTCGAACTCAAGACCAAGTTCTACCCGACTCAGTTGGGTGTCGGGATTAAGGGTGGCGCTGAGGCCGCTGTTCATGCGGTTCGAGGATTGGTCACCGACCTCCCCGATCAATGGGGGTTTCTGAAACTGGACTTTAAAAATGCCTTCAATGCCTTGAGAAGAGACTCGATGTTGGAGGCTGTCAAACTTTTTTGCCCCAACATCTACAATTTTTGCCATTCTGCTTATGGCGGAGTCTCTTCCCTTGGCTACCACTCTTGGGTTGTAGAATCGTCCGAGGGGGTACAGCAGGGTGATCCCCTTGGTCCTTTGTTGTTCGCACTAACTCTTCATCCACTCTTAGAGAAAGCTTCGTCCACCTTCGTTTGCGCTTATCTGGATGATATCAGCATAGCTTCGGACGGTCCAACTCTGGCCGATAGCTACGAATATTTGAAGCATAACTCCGCTGCAATTGGCTTAGAGTTAAACATTAAAAAATGCGAACTTCACTGCCAAAGTTTATTTCAGGTACCACATGCGCTGGCTGAAATACCCAGAGTTGGTGCATCAGAACTGAGTTTTTTAGGCACACCCTTGGTCGAGGGCGATTATCAAATAAAGTTTTTTGACCAAAAGCTCTCTGAGCTTGAATTCGCCCTGGGTCGTGTTTCCTGTCTTTCGGCCCATGATGCCTTGACTATTATCCGCAATGCCCTCAGTTTGCCCAAATTGATGTACTTCCTGCGTACATCTAAACACATTGACCCTTCTAAATGGGGCGAATTTGACGGAGCCCTGCGCACCGCCCTGTCGTCGATTTGCAATGTTCAAGTGACCGACAGTGGTTGGTCCCAGGCTCAGCTGCCGGTGCGATTTGGTGGGCTGGGGTTGCTTAGCGTGGTTCAGCTGGCTCCCGTTGTTTATAATTCTTCTGCCGCTGCCACTCTCGACCTACAGTCTTCCCTGCTCAACCGGTTTTTTCGTTGCCGCGATATTCTTCCCCCAGCGTCCGCCCCGGGGGACCGTACGCACGTCCAGATTTTGAACGAAGAATATAAAAAAATCTTTCAAAATTTGTTGTCTTCATGCGGCGACGACTTTTCCACCGCTCGTTTGTTGGCCATGTCCAGCGTTGCCAGCTGTGGGTGGTTGAGATCGTGGCCTAACACCTCTGTGGGCACCAGGCTTGACGACGAGTCTGTAAGATTTGCCATTGGCTTCAGACTTGGCCTGGTCATTCAAAATAAATACACGTGCCGATGTGGCGCTGAGGCGGACGAGTTTGGGCACCACGGTTTGGTTTGTCGCCTGGGTGGGGGCCGTCAACTACGTCACTCAGCGCTAAACGATTACATTTGTCGGCTCTTCTCCAAGGCTTCAATCCCGGTTCTCAAGGAACCATCCGGCATTTCTGCGCATGATGGTAGGCGACCGGACGGATGCACGCTAATACCTTGGAGAGCCGGCAGATGTTTGGCGTGGTATGTTACGGTCCCTGGCACCCTCGCCGAACGATACGTAAACCTGACAAGTAAAGAATGCGGTTTGGCCGCGGCCAGGGCAGCGGACGAGAAAATGAAAAAATATGGGAATGCCCTCCCCTCGATGGAATTCTTGCCAATATGCATCGAGGTTCTCGGCCCGATGGACCCCAACACCCTTAAATTTCTCAAGGAAATAGGCAAAAGGATCAGTGTCAGATCAGGTGACAGCAGGGAACTGTTTTTTGCAACCATCCACATTTCGTGCTTGTTGCAGCGGTTCCTGCGTGTCTGTGTGCTTGAAAATATCCAACTGAATGCCGACATGTGCAATTAACGACAAATCAAAGTGTTAATCCATTTGTTACTTGATGTTTGACGGTTCAGTGTCACTCATCATGTTTTGGTTTTAACATACATACATACATACATACATACATACATACATACATACATACATACATACATACATACATACATACATACATACATTCATTCATTCATACATACATACATACATACATACATACATACATACATACATACATACATACATACATACATACATACATACATACATACATTCATACATACATACATACATACATACATACATACATACATACATACATGCATACATACATACATATATACATACATACATACAAACAAACAAACAAACATACATGTTTGTATGTATGTATTTATTGATGTATACATACACACAAACATACAGCCTGTCCAAACGCACTTAAAACATGACATGCATACCATTAGCAATTCAAGAGTAAAAACCAATAAGCATATATACACGACAAACAAACAAACATACACACACTAACACACATATACATACATTCGCATACATACATACATACATACATACATACATACATACATACATACATACATACATACATACATACATACATACATACATACATACATACATACATACATAGATACATATATACATACATACATACATACATGCATACATACATACATACATACATACATACATACATACATACATACATACATACATACATACATACATACATACATACATACATACATACATACATACATACATACATACATACATACATACATACATACATACAAACATACATACATACATACATACATACATACATACATACACGAAAATATGACATCTTTGACGATGAAATAATATTGAGTGAATATTTCAAACTGCGATGGACGTGCAGACGGATGAATGGACGATATATTGGATAAATGAATGAATGAACGAATGGATAAATGGATGAACGGATGAACGAATGAATGAATGAAAGAATGAATGAATGAAGGATTTTTGGCTGAAGTAAAAATAGAATGATGGATGGACGAACAAAAATCTGAAAAAAATTTGGTCGCAAAAGTTAAAAGGTTACAAAACGAAACAGTAAAAGAGAGAGAAAGAGAGAAAGGGAGGGAGAAATAGAAAGAGTGAAAGAGAGACAGAGAAAGAAAGAGAGAAAGATATATCACAATCCAATAATATAATGTTGATGTAAACAATCCCATCAAAAGTTTGAGTTTATATACAATAAAAAGATACAACACAATACAGCACAGAAACAATACAATACAAATACAATACAATTCAAATACAATACAATACAATACGGATACTATACGATACAAAAGACAGTTAAGAACATCCAAACAAATAAATAGAATAAGTTCAACCACCCCACGCCATGAAACGCTGAGTGTTATTGTACACACGTGTGGAATGAATATTTTTTGAGTATGATTTTTGGAAAGAGAAAAAGAGGAACTAAAAGAATGAGAGAATAAAACAATGAGAGAAAGATAGAAAGAAAGGAAGATAGAAAGAAAAAAAGAAAAAAAAAAGAAAGTAAAAAAGACGATGATGAAAAGTTTGACAGTTTAGAAAACTTATGAAATTTTGAGTAAAAAAAAGAATTTTGAAACAAAACAAAAAAAGAATAAAATATCAAAATTGGAATAAAAAAGAGTGAGAAAGAGAAAGAGAGAGAGAAAGAGAAAGAGAGAGAGAGAGAGAGGGGAGAGAGTCCCATAAAACAGACGAGTAGAATATTAATACCTGCACCTTAAGTACCCATCGCAAGACGTATGGCTTGCCGATGTATACCCAGTAAATATCGGAAAGTCTGTGTGTATGTATGTTTGTATGTATGTTTGTCTGTACGTATGTATGTTTGTATGTATGTTTGTCTGTACGTATGTATGTTTGTATGTATGTTTGTATGTTTGTGTGTATGTTTGTATGTATGTTTGTATGTACGTATGTGTAACAGTAATTATAATTTTTTAGATGAATGATGAAAAAAGAACCCAAAAATTAGTACAAAAACGTCAGTCACCACCATCACGACGAGTTTATTCATTCGTTCGTTCAACCAGTCAACCAATCATTCACTCAACAATTCATCCATTTTTCCATCCAATCATAAATCCATCCATCCATAAATCCATCCATCCATCCTTCCATTCATTCATTCATTCAATCATTCATTCATTCATTCATTCATTCATTCATTCATTCATTCATTCATTCATTCATTCACTCACTTACTCAAAGTTGACATCATCGGCATAGACATCCTTTCAATCACCGTCATATAAGCAGTGATAACAAACACGTTAACAAAGGCTTTACTCAACTTGGTATTCTTTTCAATACCGTATCATCATTATCCCCATCATTATCATCACCATCATTATCATCCCCATCATCATCATCGTCGTCATCATCGTCTTCATCATCATTTCTATCATCAGCAACTGAAGCAATTATACAGTACTAACAAAAGCATTATTTAACTTAACAACCTTAACACAACAAGATTTCCAACAAGAAGAAGAAGAAGTAGAAGAAAAAGAAGAAGAAGAAGAAAAAGAAGAAGAAGAAGAAGAAGAAGAACCCACCGTCATCATCATCATCATCATTATCATCATCGTCCTCATCATCATCATCATTAAAAACAAATGATGTTACTAAAATCAACAAACAAGTAAAGACAAAAACCTCTCTTAATCTCACTCTTTCTCTCTTTATTTATATATATATATATAGAGAGAGAGAGAGAGAAAAAAAAAAGATAGAGAAAAAAAGAAAGAGGAGAGAGAGAGAGAGAGAGGGGGGGGGAGTTATATAACGGTATAACTGTTAAGTTTGACGTTTGAAATTATTAATGTTACATGAAAAAAATGTTAGAAAATAAAAAGTCAATTATAAACATTTTGTAAAAAGTTACGCTCACTATTTGTCAATATCTATCTCTCTCTATTTTTTTATGTTTTTTCTTTCTTTCTTTCTATCTTTCTCTCTCTATTTCTCATTCATTCGTTCTCCCTCTCTTTTTCTATTCCTTTCTCTCACTCTTTCATTCTTTTCTCCTCCTCTCTCGTTTTTTCCCGATCTTACATCCATTCTCTCTCTCTCTCTCTTTCTCTCTCTCTTTTTCTCTTTCAGTATCTCTCTTTCATTCATACATTCAAACCTTCTCTTTCTCTCTCTCTCTTATTTTCACCCTTGTATTTTTTTATTCATCTTCATTTCATTCCCAGTATAATGATTATTTACGAGGATGTGAATAAATAAAACAATTCTTAAAACCACAACTGTATCAACAATATAAATATTATTATTATTATTATTATTATTATTATTATTATTATTATTATTAGTAGTAGTAGTAGTAGTAGTAGTAGTAGTAGTAGTAGTAGTAGTAGTAGTAGTAATAGCATTAGTAGTAGTAGTAGTAATAGCATTAGTAGTAGTAGTAGTAGTAGTAATAGCATTAGTAGTAGTAGTAGCAGCAGCAGCACTAGTAGTAGTAGTAGTAGTTGTTGTTATTGTAGTAGTAGCAGCAGCAGTAGTAGTAGTGGTGGTGGTGGTGTA
>NW_008705432.1:521389-527262 GCF_000326865.2 Helobdella robusta | reverse complement strand
ATTAATAGTGGTGATAATAGTGATGAATGAGAGAGAGAGAGAGAGAGAGAGAGAGAGAGAGAGAGAGAGAGGAGAGAGAGAGAGAGAGAATTAAATGTTGTGATAAAAAAAAAATATATAGAAAGAGAGACTGTCAGGCAAAGAGACAGACACACAGACAGGCAGATAGACAGAAAAAGAATAAATATAGAAAGACAGATAGAGAGAAAGAAAGGAAAAGAGAAAGAAAAACAATCAATGGAAATCAGCATTTTGATGGAAGTGTGAGAGAAAGTGTGTTTGCACCAAACAACAAACAAACTGCAATAGGAGAGAGAGAGAGAAAGAAAGAAAGAGAGAGAGGGAGAAATTAGGTTACTGAAATTAGATTGATATTTTACGATGTATAAAACAAGATAAATGATTCCGTCAAATTGGTTGGATGTGATGTGTCTAAAAATATCATTTTGTTTTATCATTCTTTCAATCTTTCTTTTTATTTTTTCCCGCCATTTTGTATTTCATTTTCCGGTCATTTTCACCTACCGACACTCGCTCTATGGCCATTTTGTTTTTTTCGGATCAACCTTGCAAAGTATGATGAATGGTTCTGTTGTGTGGACGGCCCCCAGGTTAAATAAAAACCTATTAACACATATACAAGAATACAAACACACATACAAACAAACATACACACACACACACACACACACATACATACATATAGTTAACAATGACATTGTTAATAAGATTTCGAAACTAGATAGATGTTAAGGAATGGTGGATGATGATTGATCTGTATATAGGTTGGTTTGTTGTTTTGTTGTTGTTGTTGCGACGCTGATGTGATGATGACGTCACTGTGACGTTGATGTTATTGTCGTTTTGATAGTGTTGTAGTAGTAAGAAAATATTGCGATAAAGAGAGAGAAAGAGAGAGAGAGAAAGAGAGAGAGAAAGAAAGAGAGAGTAACAAGACGAAAATGGAAGAGATTTGATGGATTGAAGGAGCGTTACAGATAGAAGATCTTCAACAGAGTGAATGGGATTTAATTAATCAAATGCGTAAAAACAATGGCCCAATCTCAAAGCAGCTAATGATGGAGAAAAGAAAACTCGATGAAAGAATAAAAAATTATAGGTAATAATTATAACAAATTATAGGTAATAATTATAACAAATTATAGGTAATAATTATAACAAATAATAATAATAACAAAGAAAAACAATTCACACCAAAAAACAAAGACTTAAACACAGACCTTGAAATGTCCTCATCATAAGTCTTTTGCTGATGGATGAAGCTGATAATGATGTCGGTAATGATGATGACGATGAAGAAGATGATGATGTTGTTGTCGTTGCTATCGCTGCAGCAAGAGCCACTGGTGATGAAGCCGACTATGAAGACCGTGGCGTTGATGATGATAAAAGTATTGATAATGATGATGTTATTGTTGATGATGTTGTTGTTGTTGTTGTTGTTGATGATGTTGTTGTTGATGTTGTTGATGATGATGATGATGATTACAGTAGCGTTGTTGGTAATGATTTCATATTTTCAAAAATTATTTTTCGTCTACAATTTCTTTAGGATATGAGTTGCTGTGAAATTAAGATTTTTTTTTCCACCATGTTTAAACGTATAACAATATCATCATCATCTTCATCGTCATCATCATCTCATCATCATCATCATCTTCTTCATCTTCTTCCTCATCATCATCATCTTCATCCCAAATACAGATACAAACACACATACTAGCAAACAAACACACAGATACAAGCATACATACGTACACAAACTTGCATAATACATACATATAATTACAGACTCACACACACAAAAAACATAGACCAACACAGTTAAAAACAATTAACGAAACGAAACGAAACGAAACGAAACCATACGGTACAAAACACGTACTCAGCTCCGCAGCATTTGAAAATAACCTCTAATTGAACGGTCTTAAAACGACCAGGCGAACATAAAATGTAAATATATATAAACGAAGTAACGCTTTATATTTGCTCTAGATTTGCTCTCTCTCTTTCTCTCTCTCTCTTTCTCTCTCTCTCTTTCTCTCTCTCTCTCCTTCCCTTCTTCTGTCTTTCTGTCTATTTCTATCTGAATGTTTTTCCTCTCTGTTTTTCTTTGTCTCATTCTTTTTGCTGGTTCTTTCTCTTCTTTCTCTCTCTCTCTCTCTCTCTCTCTCTCTCTCTCTCTCTGTCTCATTCTTTTTATTCCTCTTTTCACACTATCGTTTCGTAATATTTTTATAACTGTTTAATTGCTTAAAGCGAAAAAGCAGTAGCAGTAGTAGTAAAAGGTCACATGTAACACATACTTATTATTATTATTCTACATTTTTGGCTTATCATTATTCTTATCATTATTATTATTATTCTCATTATTATTATTCTCATTATTAATATTATTATTATTTATATTATTATCATTATTATTGTTATTATTATTTCTATTTAGACTTCAACGTTTAAAAGGCATTTAACTTAATTTTATGCATTATTCGCCAAAGCGTCATCTTTTTTTTTGTTATTGCTATTGTTTGTTGCTAGAACATTTTTACGATTATTATTATTATTATTGTTATTATTCTAGTCAAATAATAATAATAATAAAAAAAAACGACAAACTGCATCACGACAAAGCAATACATTTAAATAACTAAACAAAATTATCCATGCCTGAAAGAGTTTAGAATTAGATTAGAAACAAATTCCTTTCACAGAAAAACAACAAAAAACAACAAAAAAGAAAACAAACAAAAAAAAACAACAAAAAGAAAACAAAGACATTTAAACAAATTGATAAGACCGGGAAAGGTGATTTAACTATCTATCTAAAAGTGAACTCAATTTCAATGAAGAATGGAATGACGTTAAAAAAATAAAGTTAGGTGAGCGTGAAAGCGAGAGAGAGAGAGAGAGAGAGAGAGAGAGAGAAATAATACAAGCTCTATTTTAACGAAGTAAGCCGAAGTAAGCAAAAATGTTGAAAAAAAAGTCAAATTAGGCGGACCGTAACGTGAAGAAGAAGAAAGAGGGTTAAAGAGAAAGAGTATATGGAAAATAGAGATAATAAAAGAGAGAGAGTGAGAGAGAGAGAAAATAAGAGTAAGGTTAAACAAAAAAACAAGCACGAACTTAACATAATAACAATAAAAACCAAAATAAAATAATAAGAACAATATGAAGAAGTAAACAAAAAATGAACGAACGAACGAACGAACGAACGAACGAACGAACAGACAAACGAACAAATAGACAAACAGATCTAGACATATTTGAAAACTTTAGTGAAAAAGCGTTTATTATCACCATTATTGACGTTCTTTTATTGTTATTATTTGCCTTCTTTGACGATAATTCTTCAAACTAATATATCTTTTATTAACTTTAAATTTACTGCTCGGGCATGAAACTCATTCACGGCTTTTATTATTTTCATTTTATGGCATTCTTTTTATTTTCTCTGTTGCATTCCGTGTTTCTTCGGCAGCCGAGGTTCAATTTGCATAGAATAAAAAGGTGGAAAATTATACCGGAGAAGAATAAGAATAGGAACAAACCAAAGATGCAAAATAACCCCCAAAAAATCATGTAGCAGTAAACCGATGAATCAAAATAACAACAAAAACAACAAAAAAACAACAAAAAAAACAACAAAAAAAACAACAAAAAAACATTAAATACAGCAAAATAACAAACCAAAGAATGCAAAATAACCATCCAAAAAATATTGTAGCAATCCAACGAACCAAAGAACAAAAATAGACAAGCCAAAGAATCAAAATAAACAACCGAAAGCATAAAAATAAAGAAACCAAATAAAGACAAAATCATATTAACGGTATCATCTTTAAAAAAAGTCCATTCTGTAATGTAAACTCCATCCATTTCATATAAAGAAATCACTTTTGCTATATATTTTGTCTGTCACACTCAGTATTTTCAACCACTACTGCTACTACTACTGATGCCGCTGCTGCTGCCACTACTACGACTACTAACGCTATTGCTACAACTACTACTGCTACTAATATTGCTACTGCTACTACTACTACTACTGCTGCTGCTACTACTACTACTACTGCTGCTGCTACTTCTACTGCTACTACTACTGCTACTACAAACTACTACTATTACTAATACTACTACTTCTGCTGCTGCTACTGCTGCTGCTGCTGCTACAACTGCTGCTGCTGCAGCTGCTACCACTACTACTACTTATTTCTAGGAATGCACTAACAGGAAGTAATCGTTTTAACGGTCTGAGTAGACCTTAAGACGCAAAATAATATTTTTAAGACTTTTTTTAGTGTATATACAAAATGTTTTTTGTATCTTTGTATGTATCTTTTTTTATCTGAAAATGTATCTTAGTTTGTATTCAGTTATGTATATTTTTACGCCAATTTTCACATCATATTGCGTGTGAGATTGTATCTTTTTGTATATCTGAATCTGTCTTTGTATATTTGTGTATGTATCTCTATTTGTATTGTACCTCTTTGTATACATATCGGCTTCCGACTATGTATATCTTTGTATGTATTCTTATCTATTTTTGTAGGTCTGATTGTATGTAGTTGTTGGTATTTTGAATATTCTTTTTTATTTTCACATACAGATACATACATACATACATACACACACACACATACAAACACATACAAAAAACATACAAAACATATCAACGTATCTTTTACATATGCATGCTTATTTATGAGCTTACATAGAAAAAAATTATCGTGCAGCAGACATTTTAAGAAAAGCAATTTTTTTTTTAGTTTTGATAGTTCAAGGTTTTTCATAGCATATATAATATTGATCTATAATTATTATAAATTTACTTAATAAAAATATTATATAATATAAATATCATATATATATAATTAATTATATATTTACATTATAAAAATATTTATAACTATATTGTATGCCTTCATTTTAACTATAATAATTACTATTATGATCATGATAATCAATAAAACGTATGCGTATATACGATTGTGCTTATGTGAGTGTGTGTGTGTGTGTGTGTGTGTGTGCGCGCGCGCGTGCTTGCTAGGCGCGTTTGACAAACCCATCAAAAAAAAAGAAAAATTTCTTTCCTGTACAAAAAAACATTGAGACAGATGCAGAATTCATATGGAATCCTGGAAAAATAAGAGAATAATAATAATAACAATAATAATAATAATGATAATAACAATAATAGGCAATAAACAATGGGAGTATGTTATTTGTTTTATAGCACTGTGATGGCAGTGTGAGGTTCTTGGGTTAGGTAAACAAATGTAATATCGTTACGTTACGCTTATTATTATTATTATTATTATTAGTAGTAGTAGTAGTAGTAGCAGCAGCAGCTGTAGTAATAGTAGTAGGTAGTAGTATTAGGTAGTAGTAGTAGTAGTAGAAGTAGTAGTAGTAGTAGTAGTAGTGGTGGTAGTAGTAGTAGTAGTGGCAATGGTAGTAGTAGTAGTAGTAGTAATGGTAGTAGTAGTAGTAGGTAGTAGTAGTAGTAGTAGTAGTAGTAGTGGTGGTGGTGGTGGTAATGGTAGTAGTAGTAGTAGTAATGGTAGTAGTAGTGGTGGTAGTAGTAGTAGTAGTGGCAATGGTAGTAGTAGTAGTAGTAGTAGTAATGGTAGTAGTAGTAGTAGGTAGTAGTAGTAGTAGTAGTAGTAGTGGTGGTGGTGGTGGTAATGGTAGTAGTAGTAGTAGTAATGGTAGTAGTAGTGGTGGTAGTAGTAGTAGTAGTGGCAATGGTAGTAGTAGTGGTGGTGGTAGTAGTAGTGGTGGTGGTAGTAGTAGTGATGGTGGTAGTAGTAGTAGTGGTGATGGTAGTAGTAGTAGTAGTTGTAGTA
>NW_008705432.1:520028-520356 GCF_000326865.2 Helobdella robusta | reverse complement strand
CGCACGCACACGCACACACACACACACACACACACACAAACAAACACACAAACAAACACACACACACAAACACACACACAAACATACACACGCATATCCAAAGACATGGACACTCCCGACAAGTATCTTCGTAACGTCGATTCGATATATATATATATATACACACACACACGTGTCTGTGTGTGTGTCTGCGTGTATGTGTGCATGTGAGTGTGCGTATATATGTGTGTGTGCGTGTATTGGGGTATTTTGGATGAGAATTGAAACGCTATACTAGCTGAGATGCATGTTCAGATATAATTAGGTCGGTGCAGCGGGGTACAAGACT
>NW_008705432.1:513617-519978 GCF_000326865.2 Helobdella robusta | reverse complement strand
CATCATCAGCAGTCTAATTAAGAGAGAGAGAAAGAGAGAGAGAGAGAAAGAAAGAACAAAAATAGATAAAAGAAGAAATTATTGAAATTTTGTAGCGCAAAATTTTAGTGGCGAAAAAATTTTTCTGGCGAAACGTCATGCTTTGAGTGTCTGATTCAAGGCGATGTTTGTCCATATGGAGCTAAGTGACCTGCTTCTCTGAACGTTTGCTTGTATGTATGTATGTGTATGTGTGTATGTATGTGTGTGTATGTGTGTATGTATGTGTGTGTATATGTATATGTGTATTTTTTTAGAATAATCTAGATACGATCAGCGAGAAGGTTAATCATATTTTCATCCAAACCATCACCATCATCATCACCATCATCATAATCATCATCACCATCATCATGATCATCATAATCATAATCATCATCACAATCATAACCATTGCCGCCACCACCACCAACGTCGTCATCATTGTCATCATCATCATCATCGTGAAAAAAAAAATTCTCCGGCTTTTAATTCAATTTAATTTTTATTCTCTCAGAGCGTGCCCATCTTGGGAGGAGTGAGTGAGTGATGGGATGAGAGGGTGGACGAATGAATGAATGCACGAATGAATGAATGAATGGATAAAAATTTTATATAGTTATTAATCATCATCATCACCACCACCAACAACAACAACATTAACGTCATCATCATCATCATCGTCACTATTATCACACCTATCAGTATCAGTAAAACCCGAAACATATCTACGGTTAATTTTCTTTGATGAAACGACACCCTAGATTAAATCCTCATCATAACCATCAGAAGCGGCAAAAGCAGCAGCAATCGCTTCATCATCATCATCATCACCACATCATCAACAGTAGCGTCGCCACTACCACCACCACCACACCACCATCGTCATCATCATCAGGAGAGATTAACTTAATACAGCTCTCTCGCTAGTTAAGACAATGAGACAGGAAAGCAAAGCCGAATTCAATGCATCCAATTGCTTCAATTGTCAATCAAACTCAAGATAATGACGACGACGACGATGATGATGATGATGGTGATGATGATGATGATGGTATTGATGATGATGATGACCACAATATCGATGATTATGATAATGATAGTAAAAATGATGATGATGGTGACGATGACAACAAGAATGGCTAAGACGAAATCCATGTAGATTTGTGAATATTATCGTCCTGATGATGACGACGATGACGATTATTAGTATTATTTATTATTATTAGTAGTATTATTATTATCATTATTATTTTATTATCTTTTCATAGACGACGACAATGATAATAGCCCGCGTTCGTCACGCCTGCTTTATAAATAGACCAAGTTCAAATCTCAACAATAATAACATTAATGATAATAACAATAATAATAATAACAATAATAATAACAATAATAATAACAAATGATTGATAACGTTGATAATGTAAATAACAACAATAACAATCAGAGTTACTTCCGAAATGCACGGTTTAATCACCTTATTTATTGCAATCAAGACGACCATAACATACATACAAACATACAAACATACATACATACATACATACATACATACATACATACATACATACATACATACAAACATACATAAATACATACATACAAACATACATAAATACATACATACAAACATACATAAATACATACATACAAACATACATACATACATACATACAAACATACATACATACAAACATACATACAAACATACATACATACATGCATACTAGGGTGGTCACAAGAAATTTTTTTTCGAAATCTTATTGGGGAAACCCCCTAAATTGTGCCACTTGACTAAAAAATGACATTTGTAAAGTTTTAGCTCAATTGGATAATGCTAACCCGTGCCTCATCGAGGTTGAAATTTTGAAAAATTGGAAAATTTTGAAAAAACGCAGTTTTTGGTTTGTAAAATAAAAACGGTTCACTCTAGAAACATGATTTTGATTTTATTTTGTTCATTGATTAGTTTTCTTCAAATGTTACTATGATCACTATTTAGCTACAAGTTATAGTTTTTGACATATTTGCATTGTTACAGATACACATTGAAAAAACTTTGAATTTCTCCATAACGCAAAAACACACAATAACTTATTTACTATTATTAACCCGGAGGCTATATGTTGTTTTTATGTATTAATATTAAGATCTTTTGGTTTTTCTACGATTTCTCATTTTTGGTAAGGAGCAGTTGTACAGTGGGATGAGAAATTACTTTCAGATATGTTAAATAAAGAAAATGTTGAAAGAGTTGCAGTCCTAATTAGCTGTGGAGAAGAAGAATAGTTAATTGGAGTTCCCCAATTAGAAAATGGTGCTGGCAGTATAATTGCAAAATCTGTTTATTCAGAACTTGGAAAGTGGAGTGCACTAGACAAGATTCAAGCAATGTTCTTTGACACAACTGCCGTGAATACTGGCCACATTAAAGGTGCTTGTGTTTTATTAGAGCAACTGATGGAGAAAAAATTATTGTATCATCCATGTCGCCACCACATTTTGGAGGTAGTGTTGAGATCCGTTTTTGATGCTGTGATGGGAAAGACTACAGACTCTCAATCGGATATTTTCAAAAAATTTAAAACTGAATGGAACAACATTGATAAAAAATTTAAATCAGGAGTTAAAGATAAAAGTGTAGCCAGCAAATTGATTAATTCGGGTCAAATTTCAAGTTATTTTCTAGAACAATTAACAGTTCATCATCCAAGGAGCGATTACAAAGAATTGATTAATCTTTGTCTTATATTTTTAGAACGCTTTCCGTCAGAAAACATCGTGTTTGCGGCTCCTGGTGCTTTTCATCACGCAAGGTGGATAGCAAAAGCGATATATTTGTTGAAAATATACCTTTTCAGAGAACAGTTTCAACTGACAATTTTTGAAAAGCAAGGATTCCATGATATTTGCCTATTTATTATTAATATTTATGTGAAAGTGTGGTTGGATGCCCCGAAACCTGCACTTGCTCCAAACCAAGATTTACAATTGTTAAAATCTTTGGTAAATTACAATAAAGTCAATAAATTTATCTCAGATATATCAGTTTCAAAATTTATCAACCACATACGGTACCTCAATCAAGAGCAGGCTGTTTTTCATTATTTGATGATTCATTAAGTAATTGTGTGAAAAAGAGGATGGCAACAAAATTAATATCTCAAGCAAATGAGGATGAAGAACTTGATGACTACTGTGATATGAAACCACTAATAAAAATAAATGAAGTATCAGAAATATTGGACAAAAAGGCGGACCATTTTATTTCATCACAATCAAATAATTTTTTAAAAAGATTTAATATTATTGATCAATTTTTGCTTACCAATCCAGAATTATGGAGTAATAACGAAGAATATTTAAAGAGTAGAAAGATTGTGGACGGATTAAAAGTTACAAATGATACAGCAGAAAGGGGTGTTAAATTAATAACAGATTACAACTCATGTATTACAAAAGAGGAAGAACGAAAACAATATCTTTTGCAAGTAATTGCTGAATGTCGGACAAAATTTCCTGGTGGCTCAAAAGCCTCCTTATCCGAGCCTCTACCTTTTGAACAACAAGTTAAAGTAGAAATTTATTTGATGTATAACAACTATAAACAACATAATATGAATAAAAATTGTGTTTATTTAATAATAATAGTGATTTAGATACAACGGTGTTATTTTAAAAACATTTTTTTTATAAACAAATTAAGTTATTGTGTGTTTTTGTGTTATGGAGAAATTCAACGTTTTTTCAATGTGAATCTTTAACAATGCAAATCTGTCAGAAACTATAACTTGTAGCTAAATAGTGATCATAGTAACATTTGAAGAAAACTAATCAATGAACAAAATAAAATCAAAATCATGTTTCTAGAGTGAACCGTTTTTATTTTACAAACCAAAAACTGCGTTTTTTCAAAATTTTCCAATTTTTCGAAATTTCAACCTCGATGAGGCACGGGTTAGCATTATCCAATTGAGCTAAAACTTTACAAATGTCATTTTTTAGTCAAGTGGCACAATTTAGGGGGTTCCCCCAATAAGATTTCGAAATTTTTTTTTTTACATATAGCGTTGTAACCACCCTAATGCATACATACATACATACATACATGCATACATACATATATACATACATACATACATACATACATACATACATACACACATACATACATACATACATACATACATACATACATATAAACATACATACATACATACAGGGGCTTTATATGAGCTTCTTATCTTCGGCCTGTATTTCACAGCATTCCATTACTGTTTATTATTATTACTATTGTTGTTATTTATTACTATTAATGTTATTTATTATTATTATTATTTTTATTATCATCATCGTCGTCGTCATCATCATCACGTCACAGTATCAAATGGCAGAAATGCAAGCATCACAATTTAAAACATCAAAATATCCTAACCCCAGCTGAGAAAGAGAGAGAGAGGGAGAGTGGGAGAGGAAGAAGGAGAGGGAAGGAGAGAGATAAAAAGAGAGAGAAAGAGAGAGAGAGAAATAGATACAGAAAATTTTTATAAAAAAAAATGATTTTATTTACTCAGTACTAAAACGACCAATCCGAAATCCAAATGTTGGCACGTGGGGAATATATAAGAGGTAGGATGGAAGAGAAGAAAGAGAAGAAAGAGAAAAGGAGAGAGTGTTAGAGAATGATAGTGACTCAGAGAGAGAAAGAGAGAGAGAAAGAGAGGGAGAGAGGGAGAGAGAGAAAGCGAAAGAATATCGAAAAGATACGGTCAATGTAAAAAAATCGAAATCCAAAACTTTTTATACAAACAAATGTCAGATAATACGCGCGCAAATCCATACCAACACACACACACACACGTACACACATACATACATACATACATACATACATGCATGCATACATACATACATACATACATACATACATACATACATACATACATACATACATACATACATACATACATACATACATACATAGATGATGTCGTTATATTGATAAAAGGGAATCAACGATTTGTTTAGATGCACGTTTTGAATTCGAGAACTTTTTTTAGAATATTGTTTACTATGTTTATTTCGTTGTTGTTGTTGTTACTGTTGTTACTGTTGTTAATCTTTTCCATCTTATTATTATTATAGTCGTTGTTGTTGTTTTTTTTGTCTTTGTAGTTGTTGTTGCAGTGTTCTTTTCTGAAAGGTTTGGCTTTGTGTCTGGGCTCAGTATGTTTGCCAGAGATAAATGAAACAATGGTATTAAAATAAAAAAAAGAAAAGTGAGAGAGAGAGAAAGGGAGAGTGAAAGAAAAAAAGGGAGTGAAAAAGAAAAAAGAAAGAGAGAGAGAGAGGGAGAGAGTTAAAAAGGACAAACGAAGATGAAATAGAGAGAGGATGGAAACAAAGAAGGAGTAGTTGAGACAGAAACGAAGTAAGATAGCGAGTCAAAATGAGGGGAGAAAGAAGGCTGGAGAGTAAGGAGAAATGAAAAAACGAACGAAAACTATAAGCAATAAATTTGAATCTATCCGAACTCGTAAATTTATTAAATACACTAACACACATGCACTTTCTATCTCTCTTTCTATCTCTCCCTCACTTTTTTTTTATTTCTTTTTTTCTTTTTCTTACTTCCATACTCTCTTTCTCTTTCTCTCTTTCTCTTTCTCTCTCTCTCTCTCTCTCTCTCTCTCTCTCTCTCTCTCTCTCTCTCTCTCTCTCTAGCTCTCTATCTATAGTTTGTATTTTGCTTATTAATCTATACATTCGTTGAACGATGGTGACACAGGACAAAAAGTGCAGAATGAATGAATGAATGAATGAATGAATGAACGAACGAACGAACGAACAAACGAACGAACAAACGAATAAACGAACGAATGAATGAATGAATAAATGAATGAATAAACAGATAAATAGATAAAAATGAGTTGAGAACGATAGTTAACAATGATGATTGCTAGGAAGAAACATTTGTAGAGATATGAAGTGTAGGAGAGAGAGAGAAAGAGAGAAAGAGAGTATAAAGATGATGGATAGGAAATATTTCAGTAAATTAAATGTTAAGAAATGTAAAGAAATGCCCCGTCTTAACCGAAATCGTGATATTGCACATCTTGTATGTTTGTATGTATATATGTATGTATGTATGTTTGTATGTATGTTTGTATGTATGTTTGTATGTATGTTTGTATGTATGTTTGTATGTGTGTGTATGTCTCTTCCTCTTAAATACACTCACACGCAGGCTCACTTTGTGATCTGTTAAAAATCTTGCGAACAAGTGTGCTCACGGGTGAGTCAGTAAGTATGCGTCTGTATGTATGTGTGCGTGTATGTG
>NW_008705432.1:505887-508421 GCF_000326865.2 Helobdella robusta | reverse complement strand
GTTGGAATGAACAAACGAGCGAACGAACGAACGAACGAACGAACGAACGAACGAACGACGAACGAACGTAAGAAAAAATGAAATGACCTAACGCATAAACAAGCCAGAACATTTATTTAATTGACTCGGATGAGATAAAAGGCGTTTAATGTAATAAAGCATATGCGTGAATGCTATTCGACCATACCAAGATACATACACACATGCACACGCACACACGTACACACACACACACGTACACACACACACACACACATACACACAGAGACAAACAGCTTAGTATCCCCAATTTTACAAAAACATATTTGGTTTTTTGTTAAATCTTTCATTCATTCATTCATTCATTCATTCATTCATTCATTCATTCATTCATTCATTCATTCATTCATTCATTCATTCGTTCGTTCATTCATTCATTCGTTCATTCGTCCATTCATCCATTCATTCATTCATTCATTCATCTATACAAAGAATGAACGAACACACATTTCTTTGAAAATGTATCAAATGTTTATACAGATATAAAAACTGTTTATTTGTATTGTTCGACTATAATATTTGTATGTTCGCATGTTGGTTTGTATGTTTATCTATCTTTGTATATGTTTAGGTATGTTTTTATATGCTTTGATGGCTTATGCATGCATGTTTCTACCATATAAGTTTCTGTATATATGTATGCATGTATGTATTCGAAGGTATTTCATGTTTATTTATGTGAATAGAAATGTGCGTCTGTGTGTGTGAGTGTGTGTGAGTGTGTATGTGAGTGTGTTTATGGGTGTGTGACTTTTGTAAGCAAGGATTTGAACAGCGGGTGTGAGAGAATATATTAACAACCAGATAAGATAGAGATTTTAATGTCAATTTATACATACATACATACACACATACATACAAACATACACACACATACATACATACATACATACATACATACATACATACATACATACATACATACATACATACATACATACATACATACATACATACATACATACATACATACATACATACATACATACATACATACATACATACATACATACATACATACATACATACATACATACATACATACATACATACATACATACATACATACATACATACATACATACATACATACATACATACATACATACATACATACATACATACATACATACATACATACATACATACATACATACATACATACATACATACATACATACATACATACATACATACATACATACATACATACATACATACATACATACATACATACATACATACATACAAACAAACATACATACATACACAACAGTTACAATAAATTAATTACATTAATAATCTTGCCATCGACACTAATGAACTCGTTATTCAGACTTATTTGGCAATTGTAGGAAGCCTAACAATAATCATTAAGATTGTTGTTGTTGTTGATATTGTTGTTAATGTTGTTGTTAATGTTGTTGCTGTTGTTGTTGATATTGTTGTTGTTGTTGATGATATTGTTGTTGTTGCTGTTGATGATGTTGTTGTTGTTAATGTTGTTGTTGATGTTGTTGTTAATGTTGTTGATGTTGTTGATATTGTTGTTGTTGTTGCGGCTGTTGTTGTTGTTTCTTCTCAATTAAGTAATTCTCTCCCATGGTTGTAAGGTACTAAGCCAAACATGAAAGCAGACTTACAAGTCTTATATATCACACGGAGCTTACACACACACACACACACTCACACACACACACACACACACATACAAACAAACCAACATTCACACGTACATGCACACACATACAAATAAAAGTCGCAACGAGGCTAATGTAAACATATAACTGTGCGACAGGTAAACATCTTTCTTTTAATTAAACCCTACACATACACACATACTCACAAACATACATAAATATACATACATACCTACACACATACTCACAAACATACATACTCGCAAACATAAAAACATACATACACACGTATTCACAAACATAAAAAGATACATACACACATACTCACCTACACACAAAAATACATACATATACATACATACTCACATGCACACAAACATACAAACACATACATACATACACAGTACATATAAACAGTCTATGTTGCTGTTGTTGTTGCTGTTGTTGTTGTCGTTGTTGTTGTCGTTGTTGTTGTTGTTGTTTGATTGGAGATGCCTTCAATGAACCAATTGAATCAGACAATACAAAAGCGTCATTGAGGATGACGAAGACGACGACGATTATGATGACGATAACGAGGACGACGATGATGATGATGTTTATGATGAAAATGACGTCAAATTGTCTCCAAAGGGCTTGCCGGGACAAACAACGTATTCATCACGTAACCTCATAATTCGCTGACCAGTGGCGGTGATGGTAATGAAGAAGAAGATGATGATGATGATGGGGATGATGATGATGATGATGATGGGGATGATGATGATGATGATGATGAAGAAGTTGATGATGATGATGATGATGATGATGATGATGATGATGATGATGATGATGGGGATGATGATGATGATGATG
>NW_008705432.1:481278-503778 GCF_000326865.2 Helobdella robusta | reverse complement strand
TGTGTCTGTGTGTGTTTATATGTGTTTGTGTTTGTCTACATGTGCATGCGTGGCTATGGAATAACTTCGTATAATATATTTCAATTGAATTATTTTTTTGTTATTGCTACTAGTATTGCGGTTATTATTGTTGTTATTATTGTTGTTATTATTATTATTATTATTATTATTATTATTATTTTCTTTTTTTTTTCTCTCAGTTTCCCGAGTCGTGACGTCGGTAATTTGAAATCAACATCTCCATAACTATTTCCGTTATAGAAAAAAAATAGCATCATCATTGCTGTCATCATCATCGTCGTCGTCTTCGTCATCATCATCATTCACAATATGCAGTGCTTAATAAAAGTTGGTAATGTAAATAAAAGTCTCTTAATACATTTTCAATACGGTGATGTATGTGCGTGTTTATGTGTCTTTATGTGTGTGTGTGTGTTTGTGTGTGTCTTTATGTGCGTGTAGGAATGTACATTAGTATGTAATGTATGTACGTGATGTTTGTAAAAGATGCCAGATCTAAATAATGTTTACGCTTTCTTGCGTGTGTGTGTGTGTGTGTGTGTGTGTGTGTGTGTGCGTGTGTATGTGTGTGCGTGTGTCTGTAAAAAAATGCAAACATTCAAAAATACATACATACATTCATACATAAAAACATACATAAAAGGCAAACAAAAAAACAAATGTTAAGGGTAAAAACAAATACAATAAATTTCAAATATTAAAAGATACAAACAAACAAATGAACAAACAGACAGACATACATACAAACAGACATAAAAACAAACATACAAACAAGCAGACATACAAACAGTCATACAAACAAACATACAAACAAACATTTCAAGTTCATATTTTTTAGAAGCAGTCAAAAATGTCACAAACGTCATTACGTTCTCAAGATTTCATACAATCAAAATTTGTCTCTTTTTATTTGTATGTATATGTGTGTGCGCGCGTCTGAGTGTGTGTGTGTGTGTGTGTGTGTGTGTGTATACAAAAATAAAATAACACCCACCAATTCTTCAGGCAAAAAGTTTTTTCCTCGACACCATCATTGGCAGATGAGTTGGTTAAAAAATGAGGATGATGACGATGATGATAAATATTATTCTTATTATTTTTTTTTTTATTATAATTTATTATTATTATTAATATTATTAATTCATATTATTCTTATTAGGTAAAAAAAATAGCAGTTAATTAAACGTTCATTTTTATATCATAGTAATAAAAGTGTTATTATTATTATCACAATGACGATGATGATGATGACGTCAGTGATGATGATGATGATGACGTCAGTGATGATGATGATGATGATGATGATGATGATGATGATGACGGGTTCTGCCTTATCTCCGTTTTAGTTTAAGTTCAAAGAGAGAAATGAGTAACATGATCTGGAGCGATTCTGTAAAATCAATAGAGTCAAGTTATGAAAAAATAATTATAACAATAATAATAATAATTATTATAACAATAATATTAATAATTATAATAATAATAATCATAATAATAATCATAATAATAACAAAAAGTCACCCATTCCAGTTAACGTTTGTGTCATTTTCGTTTCGCAAAATCATTCATCTCCGCGCGCAAATACATACACATATTTATTTACGCGAGAATAATCGTAATCATTATTATTATTATTATTATTATTATTATTATTATTATTATTATTATTACTACTACTACTACTACTACTACTACTACTACTACTACTACTAAACAATCATTATCATCATCATTAGCTTCACCAACGAACTTTTTATCACAGACCTGACTTGAAGAAGAAGAGAGGCACATGCAATCCGACAGGGCCGTAGAATTTTTATAATTTAAACGAAACTAAATCAAATACATATATATATATATACCCATACACATACATATGTATTTGTACACATTCATACATATGAAAACATACATACAAATGTACACATGCATACATATGTTCACATACATACATACATACATATGTATGTATATATATTATACATATTTTATACATGTATGTGTGTATATATGTGTGTATATATACATGTGTATGCTTATGTGGGTCTTTGTATTCAACCGCGCGCTATACAATCTACAATTTTATATATGTATGTACATGTATATATATATATAGATACATATATGTATATATGTTTATATATATTTACATATATATAAGATTAACGGCATATATACATTAACCATTATCTTTTAACACGTACAAATAGGTTATATATGCCGGTACAAGCATATACATGCTAGGCCGGCCACGGAAAAAGTCTTGTTTTCTGCAGCCACTTGTGTTGTTCATGGTCCCGATAGAAGATCCTGACGATCTGAGGACTTTAAGCAGGTGCGAACCCATTCAAACACTCGTCAGAAAGGTAACTCGGACTGACTGAAACTATTCAAACATTTGAATACCATGATGGCAATTTTGAATTTGATTCTTTGCCTAACAGTCAGCCAGTGCAGGTTCAATAGATATGACTCACGTGTTTAAATTTTAACCCACCAGTAAATATTTTAGCTGCTCGATTTTGAATTGACTGTAGTTGGCATATGATTTTGTTTGAAGTTCCATAGGAAACACTAATACAGTAGTCTAGCTTAGAGTGGATAAACGCATGAACAACAGAGGTCCTAAACCTCGAGGAACTCCAGATGGAACCATTTGGGTCTCAGATAATGTAGAGTTGAGGAGAACCCGTTGTGTTCTACCAAGCAAATTCGATTCGAACCACGTCACGACTACTCTGGAAGTGCGAAAACGACATTTTAACTTTTCAAACTGCACAAACTTAGTGACATCATTATCAACAACAACAACAACATCATCATCATTTTTGTTTTTGTTGTTATTATTATGATTAAAATCATCGTCGTCGTAACCATGAATGAGCATTTTTAATTGCTCGAATTTAAGACTTCGCCAATCAAAGGAGCAATTAACTCGGTATAAATTAATATTAATTAAATACAATGAATTAAATTGCGTAAACACTGATACATACACACATACATACAAACATACATACAAACATACACACATACATACAAACAAACATACATACATACACTCACACATACATACATACACATATAAATAGACACATATAAGCGTACGTGCATTCATACATACATTAAGATACTTACGAACATACATACACAGATACACACACATGCAAACAAACATACACACATATAACAGACAAACAAACACCCACACAATCAAACATACCTGAAATAATTTACAGTCGAGCTAATCCATTTCAACAACTCAATTATATTTAATAGTGTCAAATTTCACAATCAAATATACCCATAAGAACAAACAAACATACAAACAAACCAACAAACAAAATGAATGAATGTATGAACAAACATGCATACAAACATATAAACATGCATACAAACATGCACACAAACAAACAACCGCACGTACATACAATGTTATTTCTACACGTAACTGTAACCTAGGGACAAATTAACGTTATTAATATTTTTAGTGTAGATTGTTGACTGCAATTGAGTTTAATCAGTCAGTCGTTCTTTCTTTCATTCATTTATTCATTTTCTGTTTATTCATTCATTCATTAATTCAATCATTCATTTATTCATTCATTTATTCATTCATTCATTCATTCATCCATATATTCATGCACTCAATCAATCTAAAGTTTTTTTTGTATTAATTCATCAGTTTGTTTGTTCATAATTTATCCATTCATTAACTCACTCACTCATTAACTCACTCAATCACTCACTCATTCACTCACTCACTCAATCACTCACTCAATCACTCACTCAATCACTCACTCACTCACTCTCTCACTCACTCATTCATTCACTCACTCATTCATAGATATTATTTTACGCTACTAGCTGATTTAATAGTTTCAGCTGTAAAATCAGACGTCGATTAATCGTAATCACCGTTCGTTATCAGAGATTTATAGATTATTGATAAACAAAAAAATATTATTACTTCAGTAATTATTGTGTGTGTGTGTGTGTCTGTGTGTGTATGTGTGTGTGTGTGTGTGTTGTTTTGTGTGTATGTGTGTGTGTGTGATTATTGATTATATAGATTATTGATAAATAAAAAAATATTATTACTTCAATAGATTATTGATAAATAAAAAAATATTATTACTTCAATAATTGTTGTGTGTGTGTGTTTTGTATATATGTGCGTGTGTGTGTGCGAATATTGATTATATAGATTATTGATAAATAAAAAAATGTTATTACTTCAATAATTGCTGTATGTGTGTGTATGTATGTATGTGTTGTGGTGTGTGTGTGTGTTTTTAATAATATAAAGTTTTTAATCAGTGAAATTTATTTATTTCAAAGTATTGACGTCATTATCATTTATTGATCTTTGGTAATAATATTTTATTGGTCGAATTCATGAAAAGATTGTAAACACTATCACCACCATCATCATCGTCATCATCATCATTACCATCATCATCGTCATGAAAGGACATCATCGTCCTTTTCAAATTAATCACCACGTCCAGATCATCATCATTATCACCATCCTCATCTTCATCATCATCATCACCACCACATCTTCATCTTCTTCATCATCACCACCACATCTTCATCTTCTTCATCATCATCACCACATCCTCTTCTTCATCACCACATCATCACCACATCATCATCAAAACCGACATCACAGCCATCATCATCCAGACGACACAGCAGCCGGAAACTCTATCCGATGTATTTACGATCGGCTGCATGAGTGGGGGTCTTTTTGTCAGGGCGATCCCGATTTCGAAATCCGGATTCTCCCACTTATCCCTATCGAAAACGCAGTTCCGGTATTTATCGTAATGCACGTTTTTCACCCTGCAGAGGTGCTTTCGCTTGTCCAGGCGGTTGACGTTCGTGAAATTTTTCACATGCACATTGTAGTGGTTCACGTACTTCAGGAGCAGGGATTTACTGGCGTTCATTCTGGAGTGTGTGTCGGTACGTGTGTGTGTTTGTCTGTCTGTGTGTTAGTCTGTGTGTGTGTGTTTGTTTCTGTTGTGTGTGTGTTTGTCTGTGTGTGTGTGTTTGTCTGTGTGTTTGTGTGAGTGTTTATATATGTTGTTGATATAATTCTCGGCTGAAAAAAAAACATATAAAAAACTGAAAACAAACATCACACACACACATGCGCACACACACGTACACAACACACACACGCATACACACACACGTATACACACACATACACACAGAAATACACACAGAAGTTCTAAGAGACACCCAGCGATCAATCAAACTGTCCCAAAAGACGACTGACAAACTACAAGTATTTTTATTAATTTCCATTCATTGCTACAAAATTACACCCACACACACATACACACACATACACACACTTACGCACATACACACAAGCACACAAAACCACACACCTATCAATCAGGGAATCCCATGACACTGGCGACAAATCAGTCATATTGTACTCACTCTTACAGCTGTAGATCAGCCTGATGTAGTTGCTGATGTTGAAGTTCGGCACGTCTGCCATCGTCAGGTCTTGATAATGATGATTACGTTGTGGGGGTTATGGTAATGATGGTTTTCGGTGGTGATGAGGTTGATGATGATGACGATGATGACAATGACGATGATGATAGAAACATTAATGAATGGAATGCTATTCAAGTATGTATAGACTATGAATGAATATGCATTTTTTTACATGCAAAAAAACAAGCATGCAAACAAACAAACATACACAAAAACAAACATACATACAAACAAACTAACATACAAACAAACTAACATACAAACAAACAAACAAACAAACATACAAACAAACAAGCCTACAAACAAACAAACATACAAACAAACATACTCTTCAACTCCATGATATTCAAGAGATACTGTTCATAATCAAGCAGCTGATAGCTATCACTATCAAGATAGTATATCCTAATTGTCGGGTTTCTGTAATTGGACGTAGATACGGATGGCGATACTAATTGAACTGATACTGGCACACCTGCTTTATCGTATATCTATTTGGGATGGATGGATGGATGGATGGATGGACGGATGGATAGATGGACGAACGGATGGACGGATGGATGGATGGATGAATGGATGGATGCATGAATAAATGATCGTTGAACAAATGAATGCACGATTTGATGGTTGACAAATAAATAAACAATCAACCAGCCAACCAGCCAACCAACCCACCAGCCAACTAGCCAACCAGCCAACCAACCACTCTGAATTCATCAAAATGTGTATGTCCAACAGGATTGAGAACGATGACGTCATGATACTGACGTATGATACTCTCCATGTAGATCGATTCGGATACTATGTAGTCTGACGTCCCAAATGGATTATGGAAAGTTAAAAGAACCTGGCGATGATGATGACGATGATGATGACGACGACACGACGACGATGATGATGAATGGGATGATGACGATGATGATAGTGGCTGTGGTCACCATCATCATCCTCAGCACCAACAACGTCATCATCATCATCCTCATCATCACCTTATTTTTATTTCTTCTAGCATCTTTCAATTCATCTTCCAAAAACTGTTTCATCTTTTTGACTTCGGGCGGTAGTAGCAATGTCTCGTGATTCCAAACATTGTAATAGTTATGGACATACCTAAACGAGTGAACAAGTGAACGAACGAACGAACGAGTGAACAAGTGAACGAACAAATAAATGACTAAAAAACGAATGAATGATGGAAAGAACGGACGGACACCAACATGTATAGGCCGTTAATTGTTATCATCTTCAGATTTTTGTGTATCATTTTGCTGTAGTAGCCACCTGGAAAGTGAAAAGTATTTTATGAAATAAAAAATTATGGTTATAAATATTATTAATCATTGATTAATTAAAAAATTATTTAATTAATTAATCAATTGCTTAATTAATTAATCAATTATCTAATTTATTTATTTATTTATTACCTAATTAATTACCCAATTAATTAATTACCACAATAAAAATCTTTAACCAGATTTAATATTAGTCTGATCTGTTCTACTAAAATTTGCCAGTTTCGACCATGTATTGTAGAAGTGATCCAGAAACCTCTGTACAATTGGGCGAAAAAAACTAATTATGACGTAATTATGGCGTAATTATGGCGTAATTAAAACAATAATAAAACCATAATTTGGTTGGGATGATAATTAATGTAAATATTATTATTTTTTATAATTTTAATAATTAATTACCTTGGTGTCCGGTTGGTCCCGCACGGAGAATAAGTTGGTGGGAAAGGTTTCTTCATTGAAGTGTATTTAATAAAAATTAATGATACACAATGATACATAATGATATTCAATGATACATAATGATACTCAACAATACATAATGATACATAATGATACTCAACAATACATAATGATACATAATGATACTCAGTGATACTCAAAGATACTTACGTTTCCTAGCAATCAATAATGATTGTAAAAAATCCAGAAATAAACGTTTTCCATGATTTTATCACGTGATTTTCATACATCATTATTACCATTACCGTCATTATCATCATCAGCATCTTCATCATCATCATCATCTTCTTCTACATCATCATCACTATCATCATCATGGCAATCATCATCATCATCACCTAACCATGGTTTCCAATGACCGGGTATACATTCCTCCCTCTTAGATTCTTGCTTAGCAAGTTGACAGTTGTGTTGGTGCACCTCATCTGGCTCTCGTAAGTTTCAGCCCAAACAGTGTGAGGAGACACGTCGCCTGCGAAGTCAAATTATTTGTTTATTCGTTCGTTCATTCGTTCATTCATTCGTTCGTTCGTTCATTCATTCGTTCGTTCGTTCGTTCATTCGTTCATTCATTCAAAGTTAACCGGTAAAGATAATTATGTCTGGGTTTAGGCCGTTGACTTTTTCTAGAAAGTTCTCGAAGGTTCTCGGTGGTATGTTGCACCTGTAGTCCCCAAATAACCCACTGGGACCCTGCGGTTATTGTTATCGGTATTGTATCGTTATCGTATCGATATCGTTAACGTATCGGTATCGTTTCGTATTGCATGGGAGATGTTGTGGTACTATAAATGAATTTCATTGTGTGAAAAATGTTGATGTCGTCAAGCTTAGTTTTATTTTTTAGCTCTCATTCATTCATTCATTCATTCATTCATTCATTCATTCATTCATTCATTCATTCATTCATTCATTCATTCATTCATTCATTCATTCACTCGCCCCACCTTCCCCCACTCCTCCAGACAACAGACAGGCAAACCGCAGTAGACATTTGTCCCCTGTTTTAAAAAAATAATCAACATCATCATTGTTTTCCATCATCGAAGGTTAAAGGTTAAAGGTCAAGTTCACTTCTCCAAAGTTCAGAGAAATCAATAAAACGCCACGAACATCGTTATGAGTACGTGCTAAACAAAATATCACACGCGAAGCATGGGATGAACGGGGATCTTTTCGTCGTATTCGAACCCGGTTACTGCGAAACAGCGCCAGGCGATCTTAACCGCTAGGCCATCACGCCGCCCGATAATAATAATAATATTGTTATTATTATTGTTATTATTTTTATTATTGTTGTTGTTACAGACCTCTTTATACCTCTCTTCAATGTGTACATCGGCCAGATGCACAATCTTAAGCACGGATTTCGCCGAATTCTTGTTATTATTATTATTGTTGTTGTTGTTGGATTTTTTTGTCACAATTCGTTTAATGATGAATTTATTCTCGTTATGGAACATGCTATCATTTTCGTCGTCTGAAGCAATTTTGCTGTCATCTTTAGCAGCAGCGTCTGTAGCGGCAGCAGCAGCGTCTGTAGCAGCAGAAGTAGCAGCAGCAGCATCTATAGCAGCAGAAGTAGCAGCAACAGCGTCTGTAGCAGCAGAAGTAGCTTTGTCAGATGTTATGCAAAAGTTAAAGAACTTGCATGTTTTCTTCGGGAGTACTTTTAATGGAGCTATAATTTTTAAAACCTGAAAAATAAAATTGGTATTTTCGTATTTGTATTGTATTGTATTGTATTGTATTGTATTGTATTGTGTTGTGTTGTATTGTATTGTATTGTATTGCATTGTATTGTATTGTAATACATCGTGATTTATTGTATTGTAATGTTTTGTGTTTTTTTACGCTGCGTTATAGTCAGTCGTCTCGTTTATTAGTCTCGTTTTGTCTCGTCTCGTTTGAACCAATAAAATTTGAATTACTAACATGTGGGGCATAATTTTTAACAACCCCAGGGCACATGTAATCGGCATTGTAACCCCGAGGTTGAAAGATGCTTTTGCAGATACCGATGGCCACATCTATCAGTTCTTCATCGGAGTAGTTACGCTCGAGGTACTTCAGAGCTACTATTGCTGTCTAGTTGGTTGGTTGGTTGGTTGGTTGGTTGGTTGGTTGGTTGGTTGGTTGGTTGGTTGGTTGGTTGGTTGGTTGGTTGGTTGGTTGGTTGGTTGGTTGGTTGGTTGGTTGGTTGGTTTTTTTCGTTGTTTGTTTTTTTGTTTGTTTGTTTTTTTTATTCAATCGTAAATTAATAATGCAATTATTCATTCATTCACTCAAGCAACTCATTCATTCATTCCGCTATGATAATTATTTTATATAATAATAATAATAACAAATATTAATTATTGTTATTTGTTAAAAATAAAAAAATGTTTTTCAAAAACCCACCATGCAAACTTGGCAGGGCAGTGTCTCATTCTTAAAATCTTCAATGCTTTCGTTTATCGATGGTTTCAACAAGATGTTATCAGACATCTTATCATCATTATAGTTGTTGTTGTTGTTGATGTTGTTGTTGATGTTGTTGTTACTGCTGAAATAAACAGCATCAACTAATTTCTGGAAGACTATATCGATTCTTTTGCTCAAGATGTGAGTGGCTATATCAGAGAACTTGAAAAACTTCCTCACAGATGAAAATATGTAAAACTTCTGGTACCAGCTTAGGCCAAAAACCGTATCTAGGATCGATTTTTCAAACGGTGAATCGGATAATAGTCGGTATTTTTCGATAAGATTATTCGGAGGTGCATGTTCTTCAACAACGGAGTTAGTCTCTACTTGATCGGTACTCGGTTCGAATGCTACCACAGTACGCGGTATACCGATGCCACACATCACTACGAAACCGAAAACTACCGGTATAAGAACCGACATTTCGGAAAATCGGTAACTTACGAGTCTTCGAAAATTTGATTTTTAAATACAAATTACCAGGTTTTAAAACATTCCACTTCGATCTGTGTTCCTATTGCTGTACTATATATAGGTAGATGTGTGTGCGTGCGTGTGTGTGTGTGCGTGCGTGCGTGTGTGTGTGCGAAACTGATTGATAAGAAGGTACACTTGAATGAGAAGAAAATTCTCGAACTCCGACCCAAAATTTCAAAAAAACACCTATGACTATCTGTCTTATCATTAAAAAATAATAATAACTATAATTAATATTGTTATTCATTATTATTGTTATTGTTATTAATATATTTACTATTATCATCATCGCGACATCATGGTTACTGGTTGCATTATAAACCCATCTTCCTCATCATTACCACCATCTTCTACTGTATCATCATCATTATCATCATCATCATCACTTTTGTTATAAATTATAATAATTATAACTATAATTATTAATAAGGTAGCCATAATAATCATAATTTTATTTACAGGTCATCATCAGTGTTATCATCCACTCGTTCCTTATAGGCACTTGTGATAAGGTTTCGTTTGAATTGTTTTAAGAGATGTTGGAAAGTTACTTTATTTTTAATCACGTGACACAAATAACATTATTATTATTATTATCGCTATAACCACTACTACCACTACTACCACTACTACTAAAGCATCACTACTATTACTGCTGCTATAATTACTACTACCACTACTTTTTTTATTATTATTCGTTTATTTGCTATATAAGCGGGAGACCGTAACGAGCTGTAACTAATTCAACAAGTACTGTCATTCTAAGATAAAATGTAAAATATGAACTGGCAAAATTGCATCATAATACTTCTACTACAATTACTTCTCTAACTAGTAACAATGATAATTTCATTTGTCTTCCTCTGAATTTTCATCTCGAAGAAAAATATTTTTTTTTTGAACAGTTTAATTGAACTTACAGAGGTTAAAAGAAGAACAGTCAGACATTTAAATGTAGTATCAGGAACAATAATAATTAATAATAAAAATTAATTATTATTAATTAATTAATAATAAAAATCAATTATTATTAATAATTATTATTAACATAATTAGATTTGAACTTTAGGATGAATAATTATAAAGATATATATTTTTTTATTGGACTTAATATGATCTGATCAGACACAATAAATGTAATGACATACCATTTATAAATACAATATTATATATTTATATTAATTATATTTATATTATTTATATATATATTATTTATATATATATTTATTTAATATTCATCAAATAATTTTCATTTATATAGCGTTTAATTCAGTTTCAGTTCCGAAAATCGACATTTCCATTTTTCCAAAAAAAACTCGAAGGTTACTAAACAAAAGTTTGAAAGAATGTTTCTTAACTAAAAAATCACGCTACATAAAATTTCATCTTTCATGAGATTGATTCTTCACTGAACACTAAACCCGAGTAAAGTTGCATTAGCCAGCTGAATAGTAATTTTATTATTATTATTATATTATGATAATTATATTATTATTGTTAATAATTATAGTTGAATAATTAAAAATGAAATAGACTTGAGAGAACGACCAGAGGCTCTTAACCTGCTTGTAAAAGTAGTTGTATGTACAAAAGGTGCGTGTAATACTTCTGCTTCGAATTGATGACGATCTTGATGATGATTGTCATCTTTTCATCATCATAATCATCATCATCTTGAGATCATCATCATCGTCGTCGTCGTCATGCTGTTGTTGACATGAGGACAACGTGCAAGCACCAACGAATATAATAAATACAGATCTTATCGTTACATGCTGAATGATGCTGCCAGCTAAGAGCAAACAGCTGTTATCACGGCTAAGCTGATCATTAGCCTAGCTGTTTATCCAAGCTAAGCTGATCAGTAGCCTAGCTGTTTATCCAAGCTAAGCTGATCAGTAGCCTAGCTGTTTATCCAAGCTAAGCTGATCAGTAGCCTAGCTGTTTATTCAAGCTAAGCTGATCAGTAGCCGAGCTGTTATCCAAGCTAGGCTGATCGGTAGACTAGCTGCCATCCTTAGCTAGTTACTGCAGCTGAAACAGAAAACAAATGACGTCATCCAAGCAGCTGGCTATGGTTGATTGGCCGTAGCGTACAATTTTTCGTCGTTAATGTGGTTGGAAATATTTTTACAAATGTTGACATCTCATTTCTCAACAGTTGAAAATTTCTTCCAACAAATGGCGCTGTTGATCGGGTGGTAGTAGTAGTAGTTGTTGTAGTAGTCGTCGTCTTGATGATAGTTTCAGTATTTTTTTTTGGTACTTTTTAATGTTTTTTGTAATTTTTTTTGTATTTGTATATTTTTCTCTTTTTTTTGATATTTTCCGTCGGCTTTTCTTACAAAAATAATTCATACTGGACAAACACGTAGCACCGTTCATCATAACAACACATCCTGATTCCAATAAGTCAAACGAATAACCTCGTTACCATCATCATCATCATCATTATTATTATTATATCATTATTATTATATTATTATATTAAATTATATTATACAATTATAATTATTATGTACAGGGCTTCACTACCACCCACCAATCATTTACGAGGGGCGGCGACTAGCAGGGAAGGGTGCAAGTCGACAGATGGTGCTTGAATAAGAGAAAGTAAAATGAATGAATAAAAAAAATGAATGAATGAACGAACGAACAAATGAATGAATTGAAAAATGAATGAAGGAAAGAATGAATGAATGAATAAATGAACGATTGAATTGAAAAATGAATGAAGGAACGGATGAATGAATGAATGAAATACTTACCCCTAGTGCTGCTAGAATGAGATGACGCACTATTGCACCTGCTAACCAATAGGAGACCACCAAGTTTGCTACCCGAACTCTCATTGGTCGGTTTAAATATCGGTGGACTGGACAAAATATTGATCGGCGATTGCGATTGGCTGAAATATCTTCTATTTAACGGAATCAATGAATTTGTTGATTCTAGAGCGCTCATGGCTGGAACCTGGAAGTTATAGACATTAATAAACAATGAATGAATGATTGAATTAATGAATGAATGACCAAACAACAACAATAATAATAATAACAATAATAATAATAACAATAATAATAATAACAATAATAATAATAACCTTATTATCGGCGTCATATTTTAGGTGGTTGTTGTTGTTGTGGGGAGTTGGGCAGATTTTATGCATCGGAGCTGTCAAAGTCTGCGTATGTCTGTCGTACTGATTATTATTATTATTATTACTATTATTATTATTGTTGTCGTCGTTGTTGTTGTTATTAATTGTTTGTTTGTTGTTGAAGCGTTGTACGCTTTTGCGATTTAAAAATTGATGTATGTATAGAATATGGTCTGATGATAAATGATTAATAATTTTTTGATGCACATACATAAGACAAGTTTAACTTTGGCTCTCTTTAACAAGGCATTAAAAGTAGGCTTAAAAGTAGATGGAATGAAGATTGATGTTTTATTAAGTTTGTTAGAGTGCAGCATGGATAGTGAATTAATACATTCATTCATTCGCTCATTCATTCATGTACTCGCTCGTTAATTCATCCATTCATTCATCCGACCAATGAAAATGGCGGAAAATAGCATTACCATAATGTTGACCAATGATAAGTCGACGAGAGATCGACACTTCTGCAGAGCGTTGCTATGGTAACTGTGGTTGTTGTTGCCATGGAAATTGAAATTTAGATTGTGAAAAAATTTGTGTAGCGCTTTATCTGATGTCTGATTATTTTTGTTGGTGTTGTTGTTGCTTGTTTGGGTCTCAACAGATGACAAGTCCGGCTTTTGTTTAGTCTGAATGTGGAAAAATTACATTGAATAAGTTGTTATCAACATGTAAGGATTTGAATGTTAGAATTTAAAACGTGTTGTTAATACATACATGTTTGTTGTTTTAATGCTAATGTTAACGCATAAAATACATATATTAACGCTTCGTTACTTAGGTGAATACAATTCAATATTTCTGTTTGAATTTGACAGCAATTTTGAAGAAATGACTCGAAATTTCATACTAAATTTGTAGAACATCAAATTTTGAAATGTTTCAACAGCCATCCCACGACAACTGATACAAAACCAAGCAACATAAGCCAGAATTATCTTCAAATTTCACTTAACATAAACATTCTTAAAAGTGTAAAACCCAGCAAAACCCAGCAACACCACCACTGCATACATATTTTCAAATCGGCAAACAAATAAACAAACAAACAAAAATTACCTGAATTTTATAAATCCGTCGCTCTAATCCTTTACAATTTTCATTCAGTGATTCATTCTCATTCCTCAATTCCTCTATGGCTTGCATCAGAATCAGCTGTGCATCATTGCCATATTCCACTTTGCTTATCCACTTTGTTATTTCCTCTTCATCGGCTTCCAATCTGGCTCTTAACCCGCCGATTTCAACGTTCAGTAGGTCTATGATGGATGTCTTTTCTTCTAGTTTCTCGGCTAGGTTGTTGGATTTTTCTAGTAAAATGTTTCGTTCTTTCTCGAAGTTTTGAATCCTGCATACGAATGCATCTCGCTGCAGTTCCATGCAATCGGCCTGCTGTTTCAGTCGTCTTGATTGGTTTTCCGAATCTATTAGCTTCCTCTCAGTGTCTTCTGAGAGCCTCTGCAGGTTTTGATTTCGTCTTTTCAAAAGTTCCACCAGTGATTCTAATTCGCCGTTTCTGTCTTCTAGTTTTTCGACAGTGGACAGCCAACTCTGGCGATCTTTTTCCTGTTCGGCTGTTTTCTTTTTCAGCTTGAGGTCAGTTTGTTTCAAATCCTCAACCACCTGCTCCAGCTGCTTCTTCGCTTGGTCCTCGTCGAATTTCAACTCGCTGAGTTGCGTTTGTAAGAGCTCCTCTTGAGATTTGCTACGCGTTAGCTCCTGCTTCAATCTGTGCTCGGTTGTAGTTTGTGGTAGAATTTTTAAATTGTGGTGGAATTTTTAAATTGTGGTGGAATTTTTAAATTGTGGTGGAATAAAGACGCAGCGCGTGAGTTGTGTTGAAAAATTAAGGTTACAATGAGACTAAGAAATGATAATTTTAATGTATTTTAAGTTTATTAAACGCATAAAATCTCATACATACTTTTTATTCTCGTCAAACAGCTCATCCCTATTTAATTTAAGCGACTTTTCGGCACCTTCTAATCGTTCGACTGATTCAGTTAGATTTTTTTCCGAGCTAGCAAGTTGTTCCACCCTCAGCTGGAGATCGCAGATAATGGACTCGTCCATCTCAATTATTTCTTTTAGGATCTCGCAGTCTTTCTCAAGTTTGCAGACCTGGTGATGATGACGATGATGGTGGTGGTGATAATGATGATGTTGATGATGATGATGATGTTGATGATGGTGGTGGTGATGATGATAATAGTGATGATGATGGTGGTGGTGGTGATGATGGTGACCAATAGGGTGATGATTATGAAATAAAAGATCAAAGGGAAAGAGGTGAGGAATAAATCTAACTGCAAAAATTTAATTTCATTCATTCATTTTTCGTTTTTTTTTCAATCTCACCTTCTGATGTAGCACTTCATTCTCGTCCTCACCGGTCATGGACTGGACATACTTTGAAAATCGCACATCACTACTATTCAAACTGGCTATCTCTGGGGATTTCCATTTCGAGGACGTCAACGATTTACTTTCACTTTGATTTGCAAACTTATTATAATCGCTATTATTATCATCATCGTTGTTGTTGTTGTTTGTTTCTTCATTCAAAATGGCGGAGGACGAGAGACAGCTATCACTATCATCACCATCGTCATCATTATCAAGATCATAGTTTACAAAACCACTGTCGTCGTTATCGTCATCGTGAACAATCAACGAAATATCGGTTGGAAATATTGATTCGAGAGTTTCGGTTTCGTTTTCAATTTTCTGGAAATCTCGGAAGAGTCTAGTTTTCTCCTGGCAGAGCAAAGCCAGCTGATCCAACAGCTGCTTTTCGCGTAGCTTGCTGCTAGCCAATCGAGTTTCGAGGATTTGAATTCTCTTGAGATGGTCCTGATTATCTAGAATTTCCGAGTCTCCTTTTAGTACGGTTGTTGTTGATGTTTTTTGGGATTGTTCCTGCAGACGAGGTGTAGTTTCACTTTCGATGATATCAGCTGCGGGTGTGGCCTAGAGAACGAATGGTGAAAATGATGAAATGGATGACGACGATGATGATGATTATAGTTGGAGTGAAGATGATGACGCAGTTGATAAGTAGCCAAAAAATATAAATATAAAAGACGCAAAGACACAAAACAGATTTTTATCTCTATGTAAGATAGTTTAAAAACCAAACAAAAACACCAACAACCAACCGTATCAAGAGGCATTGAGTCGACCGACTCTCCATCATCATCACCATCATCGCCACCATCACCACCATCATCATCAATGGTGGTTATAGCCTCAGTTGTATCGTCATCATAACCGAACGATGGTGATGGTGACGATGATGGTGAAGACGACGACGACGACGATATTGTTATCAAGGTGGCTGTGGATGGTGAAGCTATTGAAGTCACTGCTCCAATTGTCACTACATCTAGGGCAATGGTTATAATAATTAATAGGCAGCAGCAGAAGTAGCAGCATGGCAACAGTAGTAGTAGCGGTAATCTTAAAATCATTTTAATTACAAATAAAATCATAATTATAATATAATATATAATAATATTAATGATGATGATGGTAATTTCTAGGATCTGGACAAAACTGAGTGAGAGATGTGTGTGCAGGCTGTTATGCCCAAGGTATGGTAGATCTTCCAGTAAGATTGAAGCAAATCGTTCCGTGAAAAGATTTCAAAAGAGAATTAAAAATTTATTTGTTCAACAAAGCATTTAATCACGGTATTATCCTCTGAGGAATGTCAATAGAGTGAATAATATAATAATAATAATAATAATAATAATAATAAACAACAATAATAATAATAATTATAATAAAATAATAATAATAATAATTACCGTCATCATTATCGTGATCGTCGATGTTTATTTTAAGCTGTTGCAGCTGTTTTGTCAGCTGGTCAATCTGCAGCTGCAGCTGCTGGTTCCTGTGGATCAGTGCACAATCTGCCAGCAGGTCAGCTTTGTCCATCGCCTGAGTAAGTCAGTGAATGAATGAATGAAGGAGTGAATGAATTGATGAATGAGTGAATGAATGAATTGATGAATCAGTGAATCAATGAATGGATGAATCAGTGAATCAATGAGTAAATGAGTGAAAGAAGGAACAAATGGATGAATGAATGAATGAATGAATGAATGAATGAATGAATGAATGAATGAATGAATGAATGAATGAATGAATGAATGAATGAATGAATGAATGAATGAATGAATGAATGAATGAATGAATGAATGAATCAACGAATGGATCAACGAATGAATCAACGAATGAATGAAGAAACAAATGAATAAATGAATGAACTCTCACCTCACTATCTCCTCCTTCAAACTCCAAAACTTGGAATTCCAATTCTTCATTTTTGATTTTCAAGTCCTCCAATTCGACAGTCTGTCTCTCTATCTTCGTCTCGTACTCTTGTATCTGATGACGACGAAGACGAAGAAGAGGTAGATGAAGATGATGAAAATGATAAAGACGATGGATAATGGTGAAGATGATAAAGATGATAGATAATGGTGAAGATGGTAGTAGATGAAGATGATGATGAAGACGAAATCTTTAAAAAACAACATTAAATTATATTAGCAATAATGTTGGCATCCGATATATATATATATATATATATATATATATAATATATCAATAGATATATTATTTATTTATATTATATTATTATATTATATTATTTATATTATAATATTAAGAAAGTGGCAATGTTCGTCTAGATTGATTGCAATGTTAACTTTTCGAACTTGCCAGCAACTGCCAGCCCTACCTACTCTTACAATCACTCTTAACGATAAAATTTCTAATAATAGTAAATAATTATTTTAATTAATAAAATAAAATTAATTAAGTAAATGAAAAATAAATATATATTAAATGAAATTAATTAAATAATAATTAATAGGTAATTAACAATAATATATATAGATAATATTTCCTCATTAAATTTTCTTAATTCTGTTTTATTAACATTTTATAATTAAATTTACTTGCTTCCTATCGTATATTAATTTTTTCTTTTGAATGAATGAATGAATGAATGAATGAACGAATGAATGAATGAACGAATGATTGAATGAATGCTTTTTTTATTAACATTTTATAATTAAATTTATTTGCTCTTTATAAAAGTCTCTTTCAGTGACGAACCTTGCCTTCCAGAGCTATGATTGCCAACTGGAGCGACTCTTTCTCCAACTCCCAATCCTTAATAATAATAATAACAACAACAACAATAATAATAATAATAATAATGATAATAATAACATTGAGAACAATCTTTTTATTCAGCAATAATAAAATTAATGAAAATGACAGTACAAATAAAATGAAATAAAATAATGAAATAAAATAATATGCCAAATGCAAGATATGGAGTATTAATCTGAGAAGCTCATCATTCGAATCGCAAGGGTACCACCAGAGTTAACTAGTTTGCTGTCAATAATAATAATAATAATAATAATAATAATAATAATAATAATAATAATAATAATAATAATAATAATAATAGTAGTAGTAGTTGTGGTAGTGGTGGTAGTAGTAGTATTAGTAGTAGTAGTAGTAGTAGTCTGGCTTAGAATGTTTAAGTGGTTTAAAATGGTCTCAAATGATTAAAACAATGCGTGTCTGTTTTGCAGATCTTAACCCTTTTGAAGTTTCTTAACTTTTTCGTCTTATAAATTGTAGAATGTCTATGTTTGTGTGTGTGTATGTACGTGGGTATATGTACGTGTGTACGTATGTGTGTGTGTGTGTGTGTGTGTGTGTGTGTGTGTGTGTGTGTGTGTGTGTGTGTGTGTGTGTGTGTGTGTGTGTGTGTGTGTGTGTGTGTGTTGGTTCAGCTTTAAACACAATGGGTGTTTTGTGAGCTATGCTATGTTAGAGTTAAGAAGTGCCAGTAAGTTTATCTCCACCACAATTGTTGTCGTCTTCATCATCATCATTAGCGTCATCATCATCATCATCATCGTCGCCATCAGTATCACAATCATTATCATGAACAACAGCACGATAGCAACATCATCATCAAGACCGACCAATGGAAGTTTGGCGAGTTCGGCGTATGATTTTTGCAGCGATAGATGCTCCTTCATCAGCCTCTTGTAGTCGGCGTGTGTGCATTCTGACTCAATCTGGTGATGGTGATAAGGAGGATGATTGTGATGATTATGGTGGATAGGGCGGTAATGATGATGATGATGGACGGTAATGATGATGATGATGGACGGTAATGATGATGATGATGGACGGTAATGATGATGATGATAGGACGGTTATGATGATGATGGCCGTGATGACGTTGGTGTTTTTGTGGGGGCAACAACGCGAGTGATGAAAATGATGACGATGATGCTAGTGATAATATTTATAATAAAGAAACCTTCACTAACCCCATTCTTAACTTCCTCCCCACCACCACCATCATCATCATCACCTCTCTCCAAACCTTTCCCTCCATCATAATCATCACCAGCTTTCTTCGCATCAGCATCATCTTCATCATCTTCGTCGTACGATTTACTCAGTCCGCTATCATCATTATCATCATCATCGTCGTTATCATCATCATCTTCTTCTTCATCATCTTCGTTTTTCAGTCTATCAACTTGGGTGATTAATCTTTCATCTCCATTGAACTCTTTGGCTTCATCGTCATTGAGATCACCATCATCATCATCACCACCACCATTATCATCATCATCATCGCCGCCGTTAACTGGATCATTATCATCACTGCCACCACCACCACCATCGTCGTCGTCGTCTTCGTCGCTACTGACATCGTAGAATAGGAACTGCATGTCTTTTTTATAGGCCAATCTACCGTTTATCTAAAATGTGTGCGTGTGTTTCAGTGTGTGTGTGTGTGCGCGCGTGTGTGTGTGTGTGTGCGCGCGTGTGTGTGTGTGGGAAGAAAAAGTATTTTTATTTTCTTTCTTTATTAATCGTTCGTTTATTACGATGTGATATTTCCCGCTTATTCGTCTTTCATTCTTCTAGTTATTCTTTCATCTTTCTATCCATTCATCCATTTATTTATTCATTCATCCATCCATCCATTCATTCGTTCGTTCGTTCGTTCATTCATTCATTCATTTATTCATTCATTCATTCATTCTTTCAATCATTCATTCATTCAATCGTTCCATCTATCACTACTAACGATCGGCCTAGTAGCCCCCGGTAGCATAAATCTTACGGTCTGAAAAATTATAATTTTATAAATTATGGATTATATTTATATTCGTTGTTATAATTATTGTTATAATTATTGTTGTTTGTTGTGTTGTTGTTCTTGTAATTATTATTGTTGTTGTTGTTGTGGTTGTTGTGGTTGTTGTTGTTGTGGTTGTTGTTGTTGTTGTAGTCACCTTTTTCTCCAGCTCTTCATCCAAGTTTAATTTTTTCAAGGATTTTTGTTTCTGCGAAAAATGTGAAAATAAAACATCATCATCATCATCGTCATCACCATACTCATCATCATCGTCATCATCACCATACTCATCATCATCGTCATCATCATCGTCTTCATCATCATCATCATCTTACCTTCAATTCGTCTTTTAATTTTTGTATTAATATCTTCTGTTTTTCAGCTCTTGTTTTTAATATTTCAAGCGTCGGTGATGTTGATGATGATGATATTGTTGTTGTTGTTGTTGATGATGATGGCGATGGCGATGATGATGATGATGAGGTTGTTGTTGTTGTTGTTGTTGTGGTTGATGATGATGACGATGATGATGATGACGTAGCTAAATGTTTAGCTAGTGAGTCATAAAGTTCTTGAACTTTCAACTTTGACTCCGATATTTCTTTTGTCTATTTTTATTAACAATATTATTATTATTATTATTAGTAGTAGTAGTAGTAGTATTAGTAGTAGTAGCAGTAGTAGTAGTAGTAGTAGTAGTAGTAGTAGTAGTAGTAGTAGTAGCAGCAGCAGCAGTAGTAGTAGTAGCAGCAGCAGTAGTAGTAGTAGCAGCAGCAATAATAGTAGTAGTAGTAGTAGTAGTAGTAGTAGTAGTAGTAGTAGTAATAGTAGTATCAACCGAAAAGACCGTAGAAGCAAGGGTATTATAATAGAATTCTCTTCAAGAGAATACATTCATAAAAAAAAGTTTCCCCAAAACATACTAGAAGATACAAAGTCGGAAATACAAAAATACAAAACCGGAAATACAAAAAAACTGAAATACAGAATAAAAATACACAGAAAAAACATACAAGCAATTCATTTTCGCTTTTCAGTTTGTCCAACGCGTTTTCAAGAGACTTCTTCTCATTTGATAAAATGCCATTGTCATCTTTTAGTTGAGACACTTGCATTTCTGAGGTTTTCAACTTTTCTTGCTGTACATTTGTTTGTTTGTTTGTCTGTTTGTTAGTTTGTTTGTCTGTTTGTTTGTCTGTGTGTATGTATGTGTTCGCACGTGTGTTCGATGTTTGTATGTATGCGTGTGTTTGAATGTATATATTTGTATGTGTGTACGTCTGTAGAGATATGCTGCTGCTGCTGATGATGATGATGACGACGATGAGGATGATGATGACGACGATGATGATAACAATGATGATGATGATGATAACGATGATATTCACTCCATCACTCAACAATAACAACCATACCTAGCAACATAACGCCAGACAACCTAGCATTAATCATCATTAAGTGGAGTGGTAAAAATAATAGCAATTGTTGCTGAGTTGGTTGGTGGGTTGGTTGGGTGGTTGACTCATTCATCCAACCATTCATTCATTTATTAATTCATTCATTTATTCATTCATTCATTCATTCATTCATTCATTCATTCATTCATTCATTCATTCATTCATTCATTCATTCATTCATTCATTCATTCATTCATTCATTCATTCATTCATTCATTCATTCATTCATTCATTCATTCATTCATTCATTTATTCATTTATTCATTCATTCATTTATTCATTCTTTCTTTCATTCATTCCTCCATTCATTCACTCCTCCATTCATTCATTCAAAGCTAACCAGCAAAATAAAACTAGTGCCTTCGCCTTTTCTTGGGTATTTATATTGTGGCTGCTGTTGTTGTTGCTGCTGCTGCTGTAGTAACGACAGCTGCTGCTGTT
>NW_008705432.1:473778-476278 GCF_000326865.2 Helobdella robusta | reverse complement strand
AATTATGAATAGAAAAACTTGTAGAACGTTGGCGAAATAAAATTATTTAAAATTTTATTTTTTGTTCGTAGGTAGGTGTCAGCGGCCAAACTAATTTTGAGTATTAAATAAAAATGTGTGTGTGTTTGTTTGTATGTGTGCGTGTGTGTTTATGTGTGTTTGTGTGTGTGTGTGTGTGTGTGTGTGTGTGTGTGTGTGTGTGTGTGTGTGTGTGTGTACGTATAAGTAAGTGTTCAAAGATATGAAATTTAATGGTCCCGAATAAATAATAATTATGATACGCTGTAGATATATAATTGTTAGCTATAATAAAATATTATGAATGACTAAATATTTTAGTCTGTTTGCAAGAATTAATATTAGCTATAACATTAATAATAATTAATATTAGTTATAACATTAATAATTATAATAATTCTTTTTATTATTATTATTATAGAACAATTTTATTTATTTTAAGCATAAGAATTGGATAATTTGAACTGCTGTGTGTCAACTATTACACTTGTATAACCGTGCTGTTGTTGTTGTTGATGATGTTGTTGTTTCTGATGTTGATGTTGTTGATGTTGTTGTTGTTGTTGTTGTTGTTGTCTGTAATTGTTGCCGTATTTTTGTTGATATTTTTGCTGATCGCAGTAACTATAATAGTGAGATATGTTGTTGTTGTTGTTTTTTGTGTTGTTGTTGCTTTCGGTTGTATCTGATAATGTTAAAAGACCAGGGGATTCATATTGATGTTGTTGTTGCGGTTGATGTTGTTGAGATATAGTTTCAAACGTTTGCTGTTGTAGTTGTTGATGATGTTTTTGTTGAAGCGACGATGATGTGAATGTTAATGTTGATGTTGTTGTTGTTATTGCTGTTGTTGTTAATGTTGCAGGCCAAGGACTTAAGCAAACATTTTCTTCATAATTCGGTTTTGTAGTTGTTGCAGCAGTGGCACTGCGACCGTAGTAATCACAGGCGTATGGATCTGTGTTGTTGTTGACGTTGTTGTTGTTGTTGTTGTTGTTGTTGTTGTTGTTGTTGCTTGGCATGTTGTAAACGTTTATAGGGTTGTAGTATAAGTTGGCGTAGTTGTAAATTTGTTGTTGATGTTGGTTGTGGTGGAGAGATTTATGATGTTGTTGTTGATGACTTTGCTGCTGCTGCTGTAGCAACTGCTGCTGTTGCTGCTGTTGGTAGTAATAAAAGTAGCTGTCACGGCTGCCTTTGTTGTAACAATTGTAGTAGTAGCTGCTTGTATGATCGTCACCTGGTAATTCATTATTGTTGTTGTTGTTGTTGATACCACTACTACTATTACCGCTGCCGTAGTAGTAGTTGTAGTAGTAGTTGTAGTTGTTGTAGTAGTCGTAGTAGTCGCCGTAATGTTGTGGCTGTTGAAGCTGATGATGTTTCATTGTAGGCGTTGAACAAGCGTAATTTAAACATTGTGGCGTGCTAGTAGTAGTAGTTGTAGTAGTGGTAGTGGTTGTAGTAGTCATGTTAGTAGTAGTAGTAGTAGTAATGGTTGTAGTGATAGTAGTAATAGTAGTAGTGGCTGTTGTAGTAGTGGCTGTTGCTGCAGTGGCTGTAGTAGTAAAAGCATTCACATTTTTTGGAGGAGTTGCAATATCTTTACAAGGATTATCACCATCATCATCGTCGTCGTCGTCATTACTCTGACGATAATGATGGTGATGATGGCAAACCGGAAAAGGATGATGATGATAATGATGACGTAATGATGATGATAATGAAGGTGATGCTGCTGATGATGATGATGGCGGGGTTAGGGTTGTTTGGCAGCTCCTTCTGTAATAGCTCAGACTCTCTGCTTCTTTGTGTTGGTGTAGAAAAAATTATAATATTATATAATATTATATTATATTAAATTATGGCAAAATAATAAAAAAACTCTCACCATCTCTCAATCCACTAACACCATCCGGCTCATCATCATCATCATCACCACCATAATTTCTGTCGTTTTCAATCGCAACTGCCGCAGCTGTTGTTGCGACTATTCCAGCAGCTGTTGTGGCAGCTACATCAACTGCCATATTGCTAGTGGCTGTTGCAGCTATCGTGGCTGTAGTAGCGTTTGTGGCTGCAGATTGTTTAACAGACTGATACGGACTATTTCGTTTTTTGTTTTTGGACGTTTTATTGTTGTTGTTGTTGTTGTTGTTGTTGTTGTTGTTGTTGTTGTTGTTGCTGCTGCTGCTGCTGCTGCTGCTGATGATGACGTTTTTATTTATCGAATTTTTAAATTTTTCGCCAAAGAGGGCGCTGCTGTCGTCGCGAGCGTTCGTTTGCTCCACGCTCAATAAAAGATCTTTGGCTTCTGCATCTCTGTGAGTTTGTGTGTATGTTTGTGTCTGCTGTGTGTGTGCGTGTGTGTGCGTGTGTGCGCGCCTGTGTAGTGTGCTGCGTGTGCGCGCCTGTGAGGTGTGTGTGTGCGTGCGTGTGCGTGTTTCCTTCAAATCTTTTCTCTCGTTATGCTCTCTAAACG
>NW_008705432.1:471831-473101 GCF_000326865.2 Helobdella robusta | reverse complement strand
AACACACAGACAAACAAACACACACACAAACAAACAAACACACAAACAAATAAACACACAAACAAACCTGGAATCCAAAAATATAAGCTTCAAATCCAGACTAGCCCGAAACATGAACATATTGCTGTGAAGCTTGATCTCAGTTATGGCACTGCTAGGTAGGGAGTGTCCAACGGCCACTAGACCCACGTGTTGGTAGCAGGTTTCGTAGGGGTGGGTGTCCAGGGCCACCTGGCGAACTTTTAGGTAGCCACTACAGTGAATAACCTGTGTTTGTGTGTGTGTGTGTGTGTTGGTGTGTGTGTTTGTTTGTGTGTGTGTGTTTGTTTGTGTGAGTGTGTTTGTGTGTGTGTTTGTGTGTGTGTGTGTGTGTTTTGTGTGTGTGTGTTAGTGTATTTGTGTGTGTGTTTGTGTGTTTGTTTGTGTGTGTGTGTGTTTGTTTGTGTGTGTGCGCGTTGGAGTGTGTTTATGTATTAGTATGAGTGTATATTTTTTTACAGGCCAATCTAAGTATGTGTGAGTGTGTGTGTGTGTGTGTGTTTAGTTTACGTGTTAATGTATTTATTTTATAAATTCCTACAAGTGCACACAAACATACATACAGACATACAAACATACATGTAGACACAAAAACACACAAATATACAAAAACATACATACATACAAACATACAAAACACACAAAACATCTTATTTGCATAACCCTCTTACGTCACATGGGTCGACATTGAGACATACAACCAAATACAACAACAAAGAGGAGAGAGAGAAGAGAGAGAGGGAAAGAGAGAAAGTGAAAGAAATATTAGAAGAGTAAATAAAAAAATGTCTGTATGTATGTACGTACGTATGTATGTATGTATGTATGTATGTATGTATGTATGTATGTATGTATGTATGTATGTATGTATGAATGAATGTATGTATGTATGTATGAATGAATGTATACAAACAAATAGTTATGTTGCATAGGTATCCACTTTAAAACAAAAATGTACATGTGCATAAATTGTATGTAAGGAAGTATTACGTTTCAGTATTCATACACACATACAAACATACAAACACACACACATACATACATACATACATCAATACAAACAAACAAACAAACAAACACATACATGCATACATACAAAAACATCTTCATACAATTTTTCCAAGAGTCAATTTAACTTATTTGTTTGCACGTTGATCCAGAGCGTGTCATAACTACGAAAAATCTTGTTTGTGTATGTGTGTATGTACGTGTGTATGTGTGTATGTATGTG
>NW_008705432.1:469773-471538 GCF_000326865.2 Helobdella robusta | reverse complement strand
GACGAAGGAACATAGGCAAACAGAATCGTAATATAATTGCGCGTCCCTCAGACTAATTTTCTTCCAATGATCCTCTTGATGTAATATGGCTCTCTAGGATGATGACGATGATGACGACGACGATGAAGATGATGATAGGGGCGGGATGATCACGTACACAGACACACACACATACACACATTTTTACGTGCACGCACACACATTCACGCACACAGATACAAACATGCTCGGTTAAACAAATATAAAAGCAATCAAAACATTAAACATACATACAGACAAACACACACATACATACATAAATACATACATACATACATACATACATACATACATACATACATACATACATACATACATACATACATACATACACACAGACATACATACATACAGACATACAAACATACATACATACATACAGACAGACATACAAACAAACAGAAATACATACAGAAAAATGAAAGTCGATACGCAAAAAAGCACGTTCAACAAATGATGGAGAGGAAGATGAGGATAAAGATGATGAGGAAGATGATGATGACGATTACGACGATGACGTTATTATTATTATTATTATTATTATTTTTATTTTATTTTAATATTCAAATTTTTTTTTCGACATAAAATACTACAACGCCAAAATTTTATGAAATAATTTACTACAATCGTTATCATCATCGTTATTATTATTGTTGTTGTTGTGTTGTTGTTGTTGTGTTGCTGATGTTGTTGTTGTTGTTGTGTTGCTGATGTTGTTGTTGTTGTTGTATTGTTAGTATTGATCTACGCAGATTAGATTCCAACTGCAGCAAATACCTTCCAGTATCACCAGACATACTTGCAAACATACAGTTAGGCATAGACAGAGACAGACCCAGACATACAGACAGAGACCTTCCACCAGTATCACCTCTCTCCAAGTCACTTCGTCCAGATATTGCCATTCGGCAAGGTGATACCTTCGAAATACTGGAATTAACAGTTTGCAACGAATCTAACTTCTTAAATCTAAGGAATATAAAACTTCAAAATTCTCTCAAAATCTTATTTACAATTTGATAGACAAATTGAATAACTCAAACTTCATAATACTTTCAAAATCTTAATAACAATTTGATAGATAAATTAAATGGCTCAAATATCAATGATATTTGAAATTTCCCCGATATGTTTTTTTAAATATTTTAAACTATAATTAATTAATTTGATTTAGCAATTTACTTTGATAGGAACACGATTTGAACATAATTTAATGCTGATTCTATTTCTCTCTGTGTCAATTTAAAATGTATGGCGAGCATTGTAGAATATCTACAATAATTTACACTATAAGTTTTATTACTCTAACTTTATAATTACAATGTGGGCTTTGAAATGAAAGTGAAAGTAAATGTTTTCATTATTACCATCATCACCATCATCATTATCACAACAACAACGACACCAGTAGCAGCAACATCATTACCATTACTGCTTCCTCAATCATCATCATCATCGCCATCATCATCGTCATCATAATCGAATTTTCTCATCATCATCAACATCATCCTCATCATCTTTTTCTTCCTCCTTATCTTTTTCTTCCTCATCATCATCATCAACAGCATCATCATCAACACCATCATCATCATCTTCTTCTTCTTCCTCTTCTTCTTCCTCATCATCTTTCTATCCCTCATCATCATCAACACCATCAACAACATCATCATTATCATCATCATCATCAACATCCTCATCATCAACATCATCATCGTCGTCGTCATCT
>NW_008705432.1:463692-467137 GCF_000326865.2 Helobdella robusta | reverse complement strand
AGTAGTAGTAGTAGTAGTAGTAGTAGTAGTAGTAGTAGTAGTAGTAGTAGTAGTAGTAGTAGCATGTACGGTAGAGACATTATTCAGGTAAACGTCTTTGGTGCATATCACACACTTCAATGATTATCTAGGATTTTTTCATAATTTTTCTTTCATTCATTCCTATCGCTTCTTTTACTTTCTGCCAATCTATCAACATACATACATACACACATACATACATACATACATACATACATACATACATACATACATACATACATACATACATACATACATACATACATACATACGCTTGGCTTTTGGTGTTATTCGTCAATGATTTGGTTTTAACATACATACACATACATACATACATACATATACACATACACACAAACGTTAAAACGAACAAATTTGCATGCAAATGTGTATGTACACACCCTATAAAAATATACATACATACACACATACATACACAGACACACATACACACAAACATACATAGAAACACACCTAGAAACACAACAACAACGACCCAACTATAAACGAATTGATTCCTGAAAGATCTAAGAGAACTGTTAAATTAAATTTTCGACCAAGCACTTGTTTCAACCTTAACATAAAAACATACATACATGCACGCATACATACAAACAAGCAAACAAACATACACACAAACAAACATACATACAAACTAACAAACAACCGTACAAACATACATACGAACATACAAATATACATACAAAACAAACAAAACAAGACAAAAAAATTCACAATTCATATTCACGATCACGAGCGCAGTAAGTTTGTTTTTGTTATTCATATTATTCGAATAATTATAACTGTTATTATTATTAATATTGTTATTATTATTATTATTGTTGTTGTTGTTGTTGTTATTATTGTTGATGTTGTTGTTATTTTTGTTTTTTGTTGTTTCGGCATTTGAATTCTTCTCTCTTGCTGTTGTCACTCTAGCGAGATTTATTAATTTCTACTTTTCCAGAATCCATAATAAATTCTCTCTCTCTCTCTCTCTCTCTCTCTCTCTCTCTCTCTCTCACACACACACACACACACACACACAGTCTGTCTGCTCTCTCGTTAATGTAGGTAGCTACGCCTTCTGCTTACATAACATTATAATGAAGATTGAGGAATTTTGTTTTTTTTTTGTTACGTTACCATGACGTCATTCAGGGTGGTGTGATTGTGTGATAGATTGTTTATTATTATTATCGCTATTATTATTCCCTCTCTTTCTCTCTCTTTTTTCCTCTCTTTCTCCTCTCCCTTTTTCTTTTTCTCTCTTACTTTCTTTTCTGGCTTATTTCTATTTAATCTATTCTATGAATTTCAATCTACGGTTTTCTTAAGTTTTAACTTCTCTCTCTCTCTCTCTCTCTCTTTCTCTCATTCTCTTTCTCTCTTTTTTCTCTCTCATTCTTTCATTCATTCTCTCTTTTCTTCTCTTTTTCTTTCTCTTCTCTCTTTCTTACACTCCTTCCCGCTCGTATAAAACATTACATTTTGATCTTAAAGTTTAGAACATATTTCCCCGGGCCATATATATGTATAGGTTACGCGTAGGAATTCTAATTAATATACTAACATAAATATAAATCATACATACATACATACATACATACATACATACATACATACATACATACATACATACATACATACATACACACGCACGCATACGTCTTAAGGGTGTTAATAATTAATAGTCGATTAAATTTATTATAAACAAGTTTGTTTGCATGTATTCACTCATCATCATCATCACCACCTCTACACCTTCATTCTCATCATCATCATCACCACCACTACACCTTCATTCTCATCATCATCACCACCACTACACCCTCACTCATCATCATCAGCAGCAGCAGCACAAACCATCCGGAAATACAGCCCTCATCTTCAGGTAGCTGGTCGTCAGCCGAATGATGGAGGCCTTGTCCAATTGGCTGGTAATGGCGGACGGAAGCGGAAGTAGTTTGGCTAACTCGTAAAACTCCGCGTTCTCTTTTTCCCGCCGAGTTTTGGCGGCGTTTTTTGATTTGTCTTTCATTGTTGTTGTTGTCGGCTCTATCGTTTTGTTGTTGATGTTTGAATTGTTGATTATGATGTAATTGATGATGTTGTTATTGTTATTATATCTATGTTGTTGTTGTTGTTGTTGTTATTGAAGAAGGATGGAGTTGATGAAGTTGATATGATGATGCTGCTAAAAATGATGATAGAGTTGTTGTTGTTGATGTTGTTGTTGTTGATGTTGTTGTTGATGATGATGATGATGCTAGAGTTGTTGATGTTGATGTTGATGTTGTTGTTGTTGATGTTGTTGAGGATGATGATGATGATGCTGATGTTGTTGTTGTTGTTGTTGATGTTGTTGTTGATGTTGACGTCATTATTATATGTTTAAATTCCATTTAAAAACTCCACAATTTCTAAACTAACTGTCCCAAAAAGTTAATGAAATTTGTGACAAGAGAAACAAATTATGGTTATTAATATGATCATAATTATAAATACCAATAATAATACTCTTATTATTTAATTATTGATAATTATTTCAATTATAATTTTTTTAAATATTATTAACTCACATACGCACAAAACTAAATCTCATTTAAATATCATTTAAAAACGCCACCAAAGAAATACTCGAATATGATTGGTCAGTTTAAATCGAGAGGCTCCTCTCATTCGCCGCCATTTTTCAAAATATGCAAATTGACTCGGCCCATCCGCCAATAATAGATGGACGTTTAAACATTGGAAGGATGTGATTGGTTGAGAGGTAAGACTTTTTTTTTATCAATGAAATTTTTTACAATATGTGTGTGTGACTAATTTGAAAAAAGTTATTTTGCGATATAAACCATATTATTATTATTGTTGTTATTATTATTATTATTATAATTATAGTTATTGTTATTATTATTATTATTGTTATTATTAATATTTGTATTATAAAAGTTTTAGATTATTATTAATGCACAAATCGATATTCTATAGCAAAGTATGTATGTCGTTGTTGGTTTTTTAATTTATTTTCTCTGTTATCGTCATCATTATCAAAACCTCTGTGGTCACATCATCATCATTATCATCATCGTCTTTATTACTATCATCATCATTATATTCATCGTCATCATCATCATCATCATAAACATTCACATCAATAAGAAATTTCAGCTTAGCCTTCTAACCTTAGATGATATTGATGAATAATAGAGTCTCACATACAAACATACATACATACATACATACACACATACATACATACATACATACATTCATACATTCATACATGCATACATACATACAGACATACATACATTCATACATGCATACATACATACATACATACATACATGCATACATACATACATACATACATACATACATACATACATACATACATACATACATACATACATACATA
>NW_008705432.1:417895-457855 GCF_000326865.2 Helobdella robusta | reverse complement strand
ACCTACATAAGTTTGTGTGTACGTTAGCTAAATGAGCATACGACACGTTTGTATGTTTATATATTTGTATGTGTGTTTGTTTATATGTGTGTTTGTTTAAGCGTGTTAATACTCGGGCTCGATTTTATCAAATGTTTGTGTATATTGGTTTGTATGTTTGTGTACGTCCGTATGCATGCTCTACGTATGCACAAACAGTGTGTGTATGTGTTTGTATGTTTCTATGCGTGTTTGTTTATTTGCTTGTATATTTGTTTGTTTGTTTGTTTATGTCTTGATGTGTCACATTACGAAGTAATGACGTCATCGTCAACAATAACATCAGCAACAACAACAACACCAACATCAGCAACAACAACAGCATCATCATCAACAACAACAGCAACAACAACAGCAGCATCATCATCAACAACAACATTTTCATCATCAACAACATCACCAACAACAGCAACGGCCATGCAATCAACACCACAAATTTTCATTGGCAGATTAATTAAAGCAAACAAAGGAAGACAAAAATCAAATATTTATTAGACACACACACACATTCGCACAACAGCACACACAAATGCATGCGGAGAGAGAACAAGAGAAGGAGAGAAGGGAAAGAAAAAGAAAAAGAGAGAAAGGAAGAGAGAAAGAGAGAAAGAGAGCGAGAGAAAGGGAGAGGGAGAGAATGACGAGTAACTTCGAAAATATGAGATGTAAAATAGATTGAATATGTTTACGAGAGGGAAATTTGAAATAAGAAAAAACTAGATAGATAGAAGGAAGAAAATGAAGTAAGAGAGAGAGAGAAGAGAGAGAGAGAAAAAGAGAGAGGCGGATTAACTCTTTAATATCCATTTATTTGCCGGGATATCAATAGGTCAAACTGGATTATTTCATCATTCGGTTGCTGCTGATGATGACGTTTTTGTGGTTTTTTGTAAAGAGAGGATGGTAAGAGCGAACGAACCAATGAATGGATGGATGAATGTATAGATGAATGAATGTAGAGATGAATGAATGAATGAATGAATGAATGAATGAATGAACGAACGAACGAACGAACGAATGAATGAATGAATGAATAAACGAATGAATGAATGAATGAATGAATGAATGAATGAATGAATGAATGAATGAATGAATGAATGAATGAATGAATGAATGAATGAATGAATGAATGAATGAATGAATGAATGAATGAATGAATGAATGAATGAATGAATGAATGAATGATGAATGAATGAATGAATGAATGAATGAACGAACGAACGAACGAACAAACAAACAAACAAACGAACAAACAAACAAACGAACAAACAAACAAACGAGCAAAAAAACAAACAAATAATCGAATAAATTATTAAATTGATCAATAAATAGTTATATAACTATATTTATACTATTTTAACTTATACCAAAGTACCAATACACATAAACATTAACGATATAATTATTTTTCTTTGTAATTTCTTGTACGTCCACTTTTAAAATAAACAAAACATCGTTCTTATACTTTTTTAAAATCTCTAAAATATTAATTTTAAATATATTTTTGTAATTAATTTAAATTTATTAATTAAATTTAATGGCGGAAATTATCAAAAAGCGAAGAAAAAATGTCCGACAAAGACAAGATGATGACGAAGATGATGAAGATCAGATTGAAATAATTTCGTATGAGATTTGCTCTTTAAATTTTAAATTTAATTTATAATATTTTTTTTTAATTTATTTAATTATTTTATAAACAAAATTATATTATCTTTAAGGTAATGCTAATAAACGTTCCTTAATTGTTTTCTTAAAGTTTTTTGCCAGTTTTCACTAGTAGCTACATCTAGTTTCTAGTAGGTAGTTACTCTCCAACAATTTAATAATTTAATTTAATTTTTCTATTTTAGTTACTAATCACCTTGTAGTCTAAATAAAAGTAAATTGTTAGTGTAGGTTGGGGCTTGTTTAAGATTTCTAAGTTTATAAAAATGAAGCGATTATTGATAATTTTATTAGAAATAAATTTTTATTCAATTTTTTTAAACAAAGAGCCATCCTAGAAGAGACCAAGGAACTACAAAAATTACGAAAAAAGCCAAATGGTGTGAGTATCGAAGACTTGGCCACCATCAAAACTGAGACCAAAGAGAGAAAGAATGTAAAATTAAATATTTTTTTTCAAAAATTAAAAAATTTTTTTTTTTAAAAAATCATCAATTCGAAAATGGTTCTTAAAACATTTCAGGGGTCTGTTTCATAAATAAATAAATTAACTGACTAAACCAAATGAATAATTGGCTCTACTAATCAACAAGCTAGCATATAATTTGTATTTTATCAAGCAGCCAATCAGCCAATTAATCAATCAGTTGATCATTCTTTCAATAAATCAATCAATAAGTCAATTAGGTAACTTTTTAAAACAAATTTTTTACCCGACAGATGGACCATTTGAAGTTAAAAACAGGTGGCTTTGTTGACATTAAGAAATTGAAGAAAGAGTAGGTTTTTCTTCTTTCAGTCTATCATTTTATCACCATCATCATCACCATCACTATATATATATATATATATATATATAAATATATATATATATATATATATATATATATCATCATCACCTGCATCATCAGTGATGTTGTGGCTTTGACATCATCATCAATGTACATCGTCACGTTCATTAATATAATATTGTTATTGTAACTAGTGTAATCATTTTCATCACTATCATCATCGCCGTCATCATCATCATCGTCATCTTCTTCACCATCATCATCATCTCTTTCACCATTATCATCATCATCTTTTAAAAAGATTATCAAAAGTCGAAGACATTGATCAGATAGGGACGAATTTCGCCATGGAAACCAATCAGAGGGATGAAGACGCCATGATGTAAGTGCCACTGCTGCTGCTGATGATGATGATGACGATGGCGGGTTGATGATAGTTGTCATTATTATTATAATAATAATTATGATTAATATTATAATTAATTATGGCCAGGTTAAATTACGTGGAGGAACAGATGGCAAAGTATAATGGAGCTAAGGAGGAAGAAGATGAAAAAAAAGAAGAGAGGTGATGGTGATGATGACGACGACGATAATGATGATGGTGATTAAGACAAAATGGATTGCAATAACCACCAAGAACACATTACACAATTATATCATAAGTATCATCTTCTTCATTATCATACCACCCCATCAACAACGAGACATTACCACGTCATCATTACGTCATCACCAGCCACAACCAGAGCCTATCAGAAGACATCTTATTTCAGCTACCGGAAAGCATCAAATTCCATCCATCATCTAAAAAGAAGACAGAAGAGTCCATATCCAATCAGATGCTCTCTGGCATACCTGAGGTCGACCTGGGCATTGGGTTAGGGGCTATTTTTGTACTCTCTCACACACACACTCACACACACACACACACACACACACACACACACACACACACATACTTGCATATATACACACACAGTTGTGGAAGTATTAAGCCAGTTATAGCAGCATCAACATCAGTAGTAACACACATACATACTCACACATACATACTCACACATACATACTCACACATACATACTCACACATACATACACACACATACATACACACCCATCTAGGGTGAAAATAAAGAACATAGAAGAAACAGAGGCGGCCAAACAAAGATTAATGAAAGAACGACTGATGCAGCGAGACAAAGGAATCTCCCACTTCGTACCAACTAATGTTGCAGTCAACTTCGCCCAACACAACAGATGTACAGTCTTCTGATTTCTTCTTTATGATATCCTGTCTTTGTTGTCATCCGATTCCTTTGTTTGCATATTTTGTCTTTGTTAATTTTATTTTAAAAATTATAAAATTTTCTTAGTTATAAATAAATGAATATTCATTTGTAGACAACTTGGAAGATAGTTCTCAGCCAAACAGGCGAATGTTGTCATCACTTGCAACCGCCACGCCAAAACCAACGCCGCAGTTTCGAGTCGGAGATGCGGAAAAACCGGATACTTGTTATAGTTAGTTTCGCTTTCATTTTATGTTTTTATGTGTGTATGTATGTTTGCTTGTTTGAATGTACGTGGTCGTTCGTCTACTTGTATGTATGTCTGCTTATTTGAATGTACGTGTAACGTATGTGTAAATTTTACTTCAGGTTCAACATCGCGACCGACGTCGCTGGTGGCAACGAACGCGACGACCTCAGGAGCTGCCAATGAGAAGGCCACAGACGACTTCCACTACGAAAAATTCAAGAGGCATTTAAAAAGATTTTGATAGAAAACTATCGACAAAGATGACAGTACTACAGCTATTATTACTCACATTTCAACTACCGCTACTACTACTACAACCTCTATTACTACTACTACTACTACTACTACTACTACTACTACTTCTAGTGATAGAAACCATAAAATATGATTAATATTTAGAAAATCTTAGAAGTTGTTTTCGGTTGTTAAAGAGCAAACACATTGATTCGGTCTAATTCCTTTCAATTTTAAAATTTTAATGAATTCAATTTAATTAATTAAATAATTAATTAATTCATTAATTTGAAATGATTAAAAAATGAATTTAAAAAAATGGCGAATTCTCGAATTCTATAACTGAAAGTTAATTAAAAAAACAAAAACGAACTGCAAAGTATACATACATATATATATATGTATACATACATATATATATATATATATATATACGATTGATAGAATGTTCATGTTATCAACTTCTACATTTAAATGAATTAATAAATAATAATAATAAATTTATTAATTATAAATTAATTTTTATTTATAAGATTAATATTCTTAGACTTCTTTTTTTTATGTTATATATATATATATATATATATATATAACAAAAATTGTAATAATACTTAGTTTGATCATTCTTACGATATATATATATATATATATATATATATATATATATATATATATAATAACCAATAGCAGACATAATAATAAGCAGCAATAAAAATATTGATAACTTAGTAATCATTTTTACATTTATTTCTTAATTTCGAGATAATAAATAAATAAAATCATGGAAATTAATTAACTATTTAATTAATTGAATTAATTTAATCGATTGACTGAAATTATGGTTGGCACAAAAGGCTGTCTTGTTAAAAAATTTTCTGAGAAGAAATGAAAAAAAAAATGTCGACCAACAAATTATAATTAAATAATATTAATAATTATACAAATTATAATTAGTAATAATAAGAAGAATAGAATTATTATCATATTATTAATAGTAGTATTATTGTTTATTTTATCATTTTATTTAAATTATGTTACTCTAACAAAGTTACCGTCCGTAATGGGAAAGTTTTTAGTTTTTGTATAATAATTTATATTATCACATTTGGAAATAATAAATAATAAAATTATAATTATAACCAATAATAATAATTACAAGCATAAAAAACAATTAAAATAATAATTTAAAAATTTTTCGTATTCATCACCCAAGCTTATTAAACGTCAATTAATTATAATAATAATCAATTAAACAATCGTAATATTGCTTCGTAACCTCTATAAATTAATATTAATGCAACTGAATGCACAAACTCTAACATATATGTACAAACATACAAACACACACACATGCAAACAAACATACACATACAAACAAACACACACACATACAAGAATACATACAAACACAAATACACACACAACCAAACAAACACACACACACATACAAGGATACACACATACATACAACATAAATACACACACAACAAACACACACACACATACAAGAATACACACATAACATAAACATACAAACACACATAAATACATACACACACAACAAAGTGAAACCAGAGATGTTATACGGGGTTCAGAATGAATGAATCTTAACGACAAAATCATCCTATCTTTTTCGAAACCAGCTTTAACTTCTTATAACTTACATTAAAAGATTCAAAGCAACATCACAAATAATAAAAACAATAATAACAATAATAATAATATAAGCAATAATAACAATAGCGCGAATATTTTTACTAATAAGCTTTCAAAACCCTACCAGAATTCAATCTATATATCAAAGCCGGCAAACACAACAGAATAACTTAACATTTCACTGTGGGATAATAAAAATATTTAATAATCGTAATAATAATAATTATTTATAATTAATTATGATTATTTATTATCATCATACAAAGCGATTCCTATATAGTAACAATCCAACATCTGAAGGGAATAAACGAAATTAAATTAATTATTATTTTTATGTGTTTAGTTTTTATCAAATATACATACATACATACATAGAGTTGTGTATTAATAATACATACATTCACACGCACATACATACATACACACATTCATTCATTCATACATACATACATACATACATAGATACATACATACATTCATACACACAAATAAAAATGTATGTAAACACTCGAACGCAAAATCAAACGCTCATCTCTGACATGTATGTACATTCACTAGAGACGCACTGAGTTCAGTCGTATTTTTCTATTGTAAATAGTGGGTCAACCAACCAACCAACCAACTATCCAACCAACCAACTATCCAACCAACCAACTAACTATCCAACCAACCAACTATCCAACCAGCCAACTATCCAACCAACCAACTATCCAACCAACCAACTATCTAACCAATTAACTATCCAACCAACCAACTATCCAACCAGCCATGCCACTATTCACTGCACCTCTTAACATCTATTCAACATAAAAACACAAACCAACACAGTAGCACATACAAACAAATATACAAAAAAAAACGAAAAAATATATATACACAGATACACACAAAAAACATACAAACACACACACACACGCATACATACAAAACAAACAAACACATACAGACACAAATCAAGAAGGCTTCGTTTCGATGAGTGAGATGACAAATTTCTAAGTAATAAAATAAAAATTATAGTAAAAATGAATGAATGAATGAATGCTTCAAAGAACAAGAGAACGAACGAATGAATAAACGAATGAATTGAAAAAAAGACAAATTTATGAAGCGCTGGATAAAAAATGACATAAAACTAATGTGCCACTGAGCTACTGAATGAATGAATGAGTGAAAAAACAATAAAAGAATGATCTCAAGACCCACTGTGAAGAATGAAGGAATGAATGAATGAGTAATTTTCAGGTGAATAAAAAGAAAGAACGAATGAAGGAACGAATGAATGAATGATAAAAACGACTCTCTGAACGAACGAGTGAATGTGTAATATGAAAATAAGTTACATAACGAAAAGATGACAACTTCAAAATGATGATAATAATAATAAGAAAGAATAATAATAATAATAAAGAATAATAATAATAAAGAATAATAATATAGAATAATAATAACGATAACGAACGTATTAGCAACTGTTTTTTTTTCACCAAAAAAAATTTTTTTCCAATAATGATGAGAAAGATTGTCTTTTTGCATATTACAAAAACATAATCTTCTATATACAGATATATATATATCTATATCTATACTGATATATATCTATATATATAGATATATATCCATATACACGTGAATGAAAGCTTGAGTATATGAATAGAATGCATAAACTGAAACACCATATTTTTTTCTTTCAGTTAATGCTATCAAAATCTATTTTTATTATTATTATTACTATCATGTATATGTATACACACACACACACACACGTACACAAGTATATACCTATATATATATATCTATATATATATATACATATATAGCTATGTTTTTATTCCATCTCTATACAATATAAATTTTATGACCTCATAGAATTATATATAAATATAACATATTAACTTTTCTCTGTTTAATAATAACCATAATAATAACATATTATACACATACACACATATATATATATTATATATATACCAAACGACTCAAAGAATAAAACATTAAGTGAAATTAAACTGGAAAATCATAAAAATTCTCGCTTCCATCTATCTTCATTATCTTTCTTTCGTTAAGTAACGTTCTTTATATATATATAACTTTTGGTAAACCCAAATAGAGGAAAACAAAATTTTAAAAACTTAAAAAAAAAAACCACTTTTTCATTCATCAGTAACTTCGTCTCTAATGTTGTTGATTTCGCTGATGAGTAGAAATTGAAAAGTTGACCGAAACGGTAATAATTATAATAATAATTATATTAAATAATTATTAATTATTTAAAAACGGAAATAAGACTTGAACAGAAAAAATGGCTGACTTGTCTGCCATCAACTTTTTTTCATATATCAGAAAGATTTCTTTGTTTTTTAAAAAGCTTCTCCCATGTAAATATATATATATGTATTATGTATATATAATTATGACTTTTATAATTATAATTTTCAACATTAATTATTAAGAAAACCAAAGTAAACGGTGAAAAATAAAAATCATTTCCATACTCTCTCTCTTTCTCTCCACTGATTCTCTCTCTCTCCTCTCTTTCTCTCTCTCGTTACTCCTTAAAATTAAACATACAAGTTTTTATTATTATTATTGATGTTTTATTCTTTTTCTTCTGCTTTTAAAAACGTACAAAATGAACGATCGATAAGTTTGTACAATGCATTTCAAATTAAAAACACCATAACACACACAAACAAACAAACGTATATACAGATACTCATAGAAACATCAGAAGACACACACGCCAACACACACAAGCACATTAGGCTATAAAAAGCACACACACACGCACACTCTCACACACACACACACACGCACACAGAATACCATAATGACCAGCAAATACTTTCAAACTGGACACTAGTGTATTACAAGACAAAACCAAACCTACACACATACACATGCATAATACCCTAAAACCATGTCAATTGATTTAGAAAATAGATAAAGGCGTACACTTATACATACATAAATACATACATACGAATAGGTACACACACACGTGCGCACGCATACACACATAATTATACAATACCCTCGAGACAATGTTGAGACGAAGAAATGACGATATCTTAATTTCATACCTGGAAGAAATACAAACAATGAACGGATAAAAAAAACACATACAAACAAACCATTGAAAAACATACACACAGGCATACATACAGGACCAAAATACACCAATACACATACCAAAACGTACAGATACAAAACATACAACTGTAAATAAATATAAAAATAACTAGGTCAAACCTAGTGACCTATCTCGACCCCAGAACCGATCTACTTCCATTAATTAACCTCATTACCAGCTTCAAACACGTCGTTAAGATCAGCAACAACAGCAGCAGCAGTAGCGTTTTTAGCTTTTCCGTCATTTAAATCCTCCTGGACATTATTGTTCACATCACTGCAAGATCTGTTGGTACCGTTACAAACCATATCATTATTATTGTTACTATTATTACTGCTAGTGGTGACGCCACAACTACCACCGCTGCTACTACCACTGCAGTAATCTGAAGTGGATCTCGAGCGAGAAGATGATCTTTCCTTACTACTAATAGTGTCTGAAGAGGCAAAGCGTCTCTTGAGTTTGAAGCCCTTCGTACCGTCTGGCCCACGCGGCTGTCTGATGGTGATAACCCTCTGCGTCTGGTCGTCTGAGACGCTCTTGATTCGCGAGATCAGACGCTCCGGTCTAGGTCGGTCGCTGGCGGGAAATTATTTTTTCGAATTTTTAAATTGATATACGCCAGCATCAATCTGTCTGTCTGTCCGCATGTTTCAGTTACTCATTCAGTGGCATCACGAATTGAAAAAGGTGCAAACATGAACAAGCGTACTAGCGAAAACATACACTCCAACGTACCTAGCTTTCCTGACGTTAATAGCCATCTTGACCCCATTATTATTTAGGACAACAAACTCGACTTCATCGCCGACTGCAAGTTCACTTACGTTCTGTGCATCTTTCGAGCTGAACGTTAACTTGCATCCCTGATCTGTTTCGTAACTCAGCAGGCCACCCTATTCATTGGTGTGGATGAGTAAGTGTGTGTGTGTGTGTGTGTGTGTGTGTGTGTGTGCTATGTTGTGTTTGTTTGTTTGCATGTGTGAGCGTTCATGTTTGTGTGTGTGTGTGCTATGTTGTGTGAATGAATGTATGTGTGTGTGTGTGTGTGTGTGGTTGTGTCTTGTTGTTATGTTAATATATTAATATATATCAATAATTATGCTAAATATTTCGATGTTTTTATTAATAATATTATTATCACACAAGAAAACAATAACCAAAATACTAACAACAACTAAGACAACAACAACTAAGACAACTAAAACCAAAACAGCAACAACCGCAACAGCAATCTAACAGTTTCAGTTAGACTTTCAATCCTTGCTTGCACAAACTTCCTAGTCGAGGCGACCCTATAGGCCCACTTCCTTTTCTTAACCCCCTCCACTACCGTTGCAGTACCACCAGCGCTGCTACTACTTACGCCACAGTTACCACCGCCACTGGTATTGGACGCAGTATTGTTGCCACCACTAGCAGCAGCAGTAGTAGCAGCAGCAGCAACGCAACCATTGTTATTGAAGTTGCCGTCAGCGTTTGAGGAGTTGGCGTTCACCACATTGGTCGAGTCTGAGCGATAGAAATCCGGCTTGTGGTTGCTTACTACAACCTCTATCACCTTGTGTTTGGGGAGGTTTCAAGTTTGTTTTTTTACCAAATTTTGTTTGGTTTGGTTAAGTAGGTAAACAACATTAGAATAATTAATCAACACATATCTAACCGAACGATTTGTAGCAAGCCTAACACTCAATCAACCATAATGATCAATCAACCATAATGATCAATCAACCCTAATGATCAGTCAGTCATATTGCTCAATCAATTTTAATCAACAATCAATCTTAATCAGCAATCAATCGCCGTGATCGCAATAGCCACAAATCACCACCACAACTACAAACACACACAAACAAACACACACACACCACAGCGACAACCTACCTGAAACCTGACAGAATCCCCCCTAGCCATCAGAGTCTCTCTCTTATCCACCAGGCTCATAATACTGAACGGGTAGATGCAGGCATTGTTTTCGCCACAAGACATTCGGTGTTGCAGCTGCTGCTGTGGTGACGTTTTTGTCGCTGATGACGTCGTAATGACGTCATCGCTACCGTGCGCCGGTGACGACGAAGAGTTATTGTCACTAGTAACAGTACCACTGCCACTGCTGCTACTACTATTGTTAGCATTAACTGAATTTTTGGTGGTCGTCGCTGATGATGAAGTAGCTGCACTATTATTATTATTATTGTTATTATTATTATTATTGGCAGCAGCAGTAGTGCTGTCCGGTTGATCGTAGTCGGTAATCTGCTGTATTAGTCCGTAGTAGTCGGGGCCGTCGGTGGCGTGGATACCTCGTATGATGCGGCCTTCCAGGATGGTTGACGTCACTTCCTGTTCGTTTTTTTATATTTTCATTTTTTTAATCTTTTTTTTTTACAATTCGCTCTTCAGAGGTATCAACAATGAAGAAGGAGTGTGTGTGCGCGCGCGCAAACGCAAGTGAAACAACAACAACAAACTACACAGAGATATTTTAAAAATTTCAAAGGTTCTCTAAAGCATTCAAGCCAAGTCAGAGCAGCGACTGGAGATCCGTGCACACAAACCACCACATATCCAATCTTAATCGGATCACTTTACACGCCCATGTCTAAATAAAAAAAGGAAACGGAGATAGGAAAGTGAAACAAACCCCGAGCGGGATACTCTTGTTGGGGATGCGTTTGATGTTCTCGGCACTGATTCTACCGGATTTGTTGCAGACGCTGAACTCCACTTCGTTGCCTATGTCCAGTCTGTCGACGTCACCATCGTAGTTGCTGGTTGTTGTTGTTGTTCGGGCGCAAATTATTTAATAAGAATTGAACTATTGCGAAATCAACGGAAACGTAAGAGTTACTGGATTCATGGTCAGTCTCTTGTCTTTTAAATGTTTTCATCTACGCTAACAAACATTAAAAGACTCGACGTACTTATAACTAAATGAATGGTAGGATTCAAAAACACCAAACACCAAAAACCTAAAATGAAAATAGATCTCCTTCTCGTGATCAGCCGTCTCGATGAACCCAAACCCTTCTTTAATAGTTACAACGAATCCCCTCTCCCTATTGGTCGATTTTGAACTAATGACCTTGACATTGATGGCTACCTTGGTCTTGTTTTTCTGACATTCCGAGATCTGAAATTCGACCTTGCGAATGGGGAAATAGATTTCTGTTCAAATAAACACTCCCGAAAAAATATGTTATTATCATTCCAATTCATCGTCGTAGTCATTATTACCACGATCATCATCATAATCACAATCAACATCATCGGGACCACAGTCATCATCATCATCATCATCATCTCCTTCCTCTTCCTCACCATCTCACCTTCTCATCAAGTTTAGGCAGATTGCCGTCGACAATGGAGCAGCTGTAGGGAATCATCTGCTTCGTGCCCTCAATCTCGTACATTATTATGCCAGGGTCTGGATCCCTGCCACCTGATTGGTCAGAAATTTTTTGGGGATTTAGTTTAGTTTAGTTTTGTAATAGGTTAAATTTAGTAATAGGTTTAGTTCGTGAAGTAAACTAATGAATGAGTGAACGAATGATTGAATAATAAATCAACGAAAAAAGGAATGATACTTTGATGGATTGAGTTGAATGAATGAGTGAGTGAATGAATGATGATTGAGTGAAAGAATGAATGAATACGTGAATGAACAAAAGAGAGTAAGATAGAATTGGACAATCATCAAACCAATGAAGCAGTCGATCAACCAGTTAGCTGACCAACAGATCAACCAAGAAACCTAATAAAAAAAGCTAACTAACTAGAAACTAACCCAACAAAGGCCTAGAATTTCCAGCTTCTTTCTGCACGATGCCCAGATGTTTCTCCAGACAGCTTGTCAGAGAGACGTCTATGGTTCCAGACGGGAGGTGTCTGATTCTGGTTGCAACCTGTCTAGACGGGTTTGTCGGGTCCTAAGGAGAAGGTGGTTTGTCAGCTTGTTTATTTACACGTTCATCTATTCATTCATCCGTTGATTTATCAATCTCTTCACTATTTAATTAACCAACCAACCAATCAGCCAAATCTATCAACCAACCAACCTGTATAACAGTGAACTCCAGTTCATCCTGAACTCTGACCTCTTGGTTTGTGTTGAGCAGTTCACTGAAGTGAAAGAACATTCTGGCCTCTCTGTCAACGCACCTTATGAAACCGAAACCTTCTTTCAACGTTGTCACGAAACCCTGGTTATGTACAAGTGTGCTTTTGTATGTGTGTTTGTGTGTGTATATATGTGTGTGTATGTGCGCGTGTGTGTCGTGCGCGAAACGCGTTATTGTGTGTGCGTGAGTATTGCTGCTGGGCGTGTGCGCGCGAGTGTGTTCAAGTGTGTACATTATTACTTATGTTCAAGTAAGCATGTTTTTGATTAGTAAATGTGTGCAAATCATAAATTCATTCCCTCCCTCCCTCCCTCTCTCCCTCCCTCCCTTTCTCTCTTATGCATACACGCATATATATACATGCATATATATACAACACCAAAAGATATAGAAACCCTCACAAAACTACTCACTTTCTCCCTCTTCTCTTTTGTAACAATGAAGGTATCGTCGACCAGCCTGATGTTGGTGGCGTGCTGGACGCCGTCACGACGATCGGTGGCGATGCAGAACTGCACAATGTCGCCGACGTTCATCGTGTAGTCTCCCATCGGATCCTTCTCACCGAATGGAATCTCTATGGAGCTGTCAGGTGAGTGAGTGAGGCAGCAGTGTTATTCGTCGTCTTCAGTCATGCAAGAACATAGTTGTCCCCAGTAATGATGTTACAAAGCACAAAACATACATCAGTGATGGTGATTAAAGTGACGTATCTGGTAATTAGTATGACCTATCTGTGTCTTTTCAACGTTTTAATGATCCCAATTAATCCGATTGTTTGAAATTTAAAAATTAAATTAGGAAAATTTAAAAACTATTCTCAACAGCTCGGTAAATATTCTCCAGCACGTTTTAAATAGAAAACTTTTGTAATCTAAAGCATGTAGGATTCAGCTAGACTGTTTTTGTAACTGTTGTATCAAAATGAATCTAGTTTAAGGTTAGCGTCGACTCAACACATTTGCAAGCCAGCAAACGGGTAGAAAGACAGACAGGCCATTATTGAAGCTGGCAATCCTTTAATTACTTTAATTGCTTAATCGTTTCAATGCAATCTTACAGTACAATGGTTGTTTATACTTAATTGCAGCTTCGCTATACCTGGATTTAATTAACAGTCACATGAGATATTTGTTTGTTCAACTGGACCAACAAATTTTGTCATACATGTTTTCAGAGGAATCTATCCATCCTTCAGATATATATCACATCCATCCTTCAGATATATATCACATATATATCACATATCACATAGATATCTCATAAAATATATACATACATGTGTATATCAATGCTTGATGTGTGTCTGCTGTTGTTTTTCGTGTGGGAATATGTAAATGTAACAGCTAGAGAATTATAACAAATATATAAATACGTATATTAATTCTGAGTGAAGATTTCAAATTATAACGCCATCGTCGTCATCGTTATTTCAATCACCACCACCACAACCGCCACCACCAGCACCACAAGCAGCAGCACCACCACAAGCACCACCACCAACCCAGTAACAGTTTCATAGACTATCCTGCCGGCCAGCGCATCATTGATCTTCTTGAGGGAGGCCATCTTGAGGGTCTTCTTAATCTTCCCGCGCCTCCAATCCTTGGCCACGTCCTCGAAGATGACCGTTCCAGGAGGAAGTTTCGTGATGCCTACCGCCACGTCTTTGTTCTGATTGGTCAGAAGAAAACACGGAAGACATATGTTAAATCGTAGAAAAAAAACAGCTGGTTAGGTTTCAAATAAAAGACCATTGGATAGTTCTAAAAAATTCCAATCATGACGAACATTTCTGGTCTGAATGCCAAACTGGACGTCATCTCCGAGGTTGAGTTCGTCAATCTCACCGTCGAACTCACTGAAATGGAAGAATATCTCCTTCACGACGTCAGCTCTTTCTATGAATCCGTAGTTGTCCTTCATAGAGCATACAACGCCTGTGTGTGTGTGTGTATGTGCGCGTGTGTATGCATTTTAATGTGTGTGTATATGTGTTAATGAGTGTGTGTGAGTGTGTATGTGAGTGTACGTATGTGTATGTTAATGTGTGTCTGTCTGTGTGTATATGTGTGTGCGTGTGAGTGTGCGTTAATGTGTGTGTGTGTGCGTGTATAGTACATTTGTGTACGTGTTAATACATGTATATATCCAAGTAGATATCTCCAAACATTGAAAAAATAACACAGGCAAGCAAAAGTTATTCCACATACTATTTCAATATTTTATAATATATCTATATATCTATAATATATCTAAGTTTTATAATATATCAATGTATATATAATATATCTAAGTTTTATAATATATCTATATATCTATGATATATCTAAGTTTTATAATATATCTATAATATATCTAAGTTTTATAATGTATTAATGTATATATAATATATCTAAGTTTTATAACATATCTATATATCTATGATATATCTAAGCACCTTGATAGCTATCAGGGCATAACGCGACCACGTGACCACCGACGTACGACTGCTTACGGACTCTTCTGGCTCTTATGTTTCCATTTCTATGTGGCACGGAGAAAAATAAAAAAAAATAAAAATTAATAATTTTCATTTCTTTGGTTGGCCGGAAACAATGATAAATAAATGATATATATATATATATATATATATATATATATATATATATATATATATATATATATATATATATATATATGACAAATAACAAAATGATGGATAAACAATAATTGAGAATGATAAATAAACAATTACATGATCACCATCACCCTCTCTTTATAATTCCTACTCTAACATTCAGCATCATAGCAGTCGTCATCTATCAATATAGCCACCACTACAATCTCAACATACTCAGTATCTCTTGGCCCAAAAGTACTACATCATCATCATTAATTTAAATCACAATTGGTATCATCATCATCATCGTCACAACTGTTACTACAATCATCACCGACCTTTCATCAGTTGATAAGTAGAAGGTTACTTTATCACCGGCTCCTATTTTCTGACCTGTTTGTTTGTATGTATGTATGTATGTATGTATGTATGTATGTATGTATGTATGTATGTTCGTATGTATGTTCGTATGTATGTTCGAATGTATGTTTCGAATGTATGTTTCGAATGTATGTTCGAATGTATGTTATGTATGTATGTTCGAATGTATGTTCGTCTGTATGTATGTATGTATGTTTGTCTGCGTGTATGTTTGTTTGTATGTATGTATGTATGAATCATACAAACCGGTACAATGCGATTAGTCATACATATGCTCAAATGTATTTTATAAGAATCAAAATCTCAAAGGGTAAAGAAAAACCATTACTGCTTATAAGCATCATAACCATCATCAGCAGCAGTAATAACAAAGCCATCATCATCATTGTCATCATCATCACCTTGTTCGGTGTCCTCAAGGGCGAATGGTAGGAAGAAGGTTTCACCGCCCTGTTCATAGGTCACACGCCCCATGCCGTCCAGCAGGTTCGCATATTCACCGTTGCTCTGTTCTCGTTCAGTTTATTTAAAAAAATAAACTCAACATTCATTTATATAATCATTCATTCAATTAATTAATTAATTAACCAACCAATTAACTCACACACACACACACACACACACACACACACAAACTACCCCCATCTAACTCACCCCGGTATTCTTGATAGACTTGGCCTCGGCAAGCACTAAACCCTCCACAGCCTTCCCACTCAGAATTTCAACTTGAGAAGTGGGCGAGGAGGAAGCCACGTCGCTCAGCTTCACGATTAGCACTGCTACAGGCTTGCCTGTCCTCTTGTCTACTGACTCTTGAAATTCCACTTGATCTATGTACGTGTACGTGTGTGTGTGTGAGTGCGCGCGTGTATGTCTGTGATCATGTAGATGTGTGTATGTACTTGTGTGCGAATGTGTGTGCGTGTGTGAATTGACATTCATCGAATTATTCATTGATATATAAGCATATATAAGTATAAGATATCTTCAATTATTTATTGATTTATTTGAAAAATATTTATGAAAAAAAAATCCTCCAAAACAACCTCCAATAGCTAGATTAGTAAGGTTTCCTTTATATTCACTGTAGTGAAAAAAGAATCTGCCCTTTCTTTCAGTGCACTGAACAAAGCCATAGCTTGTCTGTGCATGTATGTATGTATGTATGTGTGTATGTATGTATGTATGTATGTATGTATGTATGTATGTGTGTGTGTGTGTACATACGTGTGTTTGATGTGAATAGCAACAAACAGAAAAAAACCGCACCAGTAACTTCTCGATGACGCCCTTCTCGCGACGTGCACTTTTGAACGTTGCAGTCGTACTTGTTATCGCATTGTTGCTCTCATTAGTTAGACCATCGGAGTTGAAATTCTGCTGCTGCTGCTGGCTGTAGGCAGATGTTGATGGAAAGGTCAGGGACTTGGATCGGCCGTACGGTTCCCTCCCTCCGGGACCTCCATTCTGATGGGCGCCAGGTAAAAATTGCCATAAGATTAGTCATTGTATTTACAAAGAATGTGTATAAATTGCAAAATTATTAGGCTATTTTGAATAAGCACAAACCAAATTAACCACTGAAACAAAACACTATAAAAATTATCAAGTATCAGATGAGTTATGATTAGATAAATTTCAGCATTTATTAAGCATGCCATTTGTGTCAGGTTATGGTGCCAAAAATAAACCGTTACAGTTGTAAAAATTAACTAATAAACTATCATTATTCAATATACAAATAGCCTTACTTTTGAAGCACTCATGGCTAGACTCTGGATGATGGAGAGTTCCTTTGTTAGTTTCTTGAACTTTGTTTTAATAATCTTCTCTTATTTAGTGTTTTTACTTTTCTATGTTTGTTTCAGTTTCCTTCTGATTAGTAGTTTTTACTTTCTTTTCAGATCTTAATTTTTCTTTTGACTTTTGGGCGATAATTTGTAGTTCGGTGATTAGTAAGGTAATAGGTGATTGTGCAGTAAATTGAATTGCAATTAGTGATCAGAAGTAATAAAAATAATTTCTAAGTTTACTTATTTTTAATCTTTTAGACTAAATCTTAGAGATATAAATAAATTATTTATTAATTTATTTATTTATTTAGGATGGATGGATGGATTGTTGCTTGTTGCTTTGAGTTTTTTTTAGACTAATTATCTGTAAAAAAAATTTATTTATATTAAAAAATGAAATATTCATTATAGTACAAATAATTAACTGAATTAACATGTAAAAAAATTATACAATATCTTCAAAAAGCTCCACACTACAATTTACTAAACATTTTTTGTATTTACTAATAAATTTTTATATTTATTATCTTAATTTGACAATTGAATATAAAAATTACTTAACATTAAGATTAAAATTATTAAATTTATCTAAACGAAATAATTATTATAAATAACTCATGCTCTTCTCATCTCATGTCATTGATTTATTTTTTTTATTTATATTTTATTTATATTTAACATTTCAAAAAATACAAGCCAAACAACGTGAAAATGAGTTTTTAAAACGATTAAATTATCATAAATTAATAATAAAACTGAATAATATATTAAAAGATAATAATAAATGCAAATTTTATCCAAAATTAAAGCTTGTTGTTAGGCAAATAAAACTGAATTCCATTTTTTACATGGACAAACACAGAAACTAAAAAATGTCCGTTGAACAATTTTTAAACGAAACGACATTCAACGAAATTGTAAAAATAAATGAATTTAATTATTTGAGAATAAATTGCAAATAAATGAAAATTTAAAAAAATGAAAAATAACGCAGAAAACAAATGAAATTAATTACCGACCCTGCGTTAAATTCTCCTCCCCAACTGTTCGTCGCTTTCGGTCTTTTTTTAGAGGATGTGCTTAAAAATATTCATTTGAAGCGCATTTAATTATGTCGGTATTTTTAACCGATACAAAAGCAGTTTATTCTAGTTATGTGACTATTCTCTTCTATTCTATATGAATATATGAGTTCCTCAATTCATTGATAGTTCGTTCTCGTAGCATTGCTCATATAGAAACTTTATGGCAATGTGGAAAATTTACTATAAAACTTTACGACAGTATGAAAAATTTACAAACCCACCAAATTTTCAAAAGTTTTATTAACAATTTTCAAAATTACTATAAACTACATAATTTATATATTGTAATGTTATACACAGTCTTAGTATATGAATACACCTATATACTTTTCAAATATATATATATATATTATAATAATAATAATTTGATAATATATATATATATATATGTATGTATATATATATATATATATATATATATATATATATATATATATGTTTCTTTGTTCATTGTTGAAAGTTTAATGGCGCGTGGTTTTGAAAAGTGAATTGATTAGGAATGTTTATGCGCTGTAGTTGAGTGAAATTAAGTGAAAGTTTTGCCTGGAAAGTCGTTTTAAAGTTGCCGGAATATAAATTATTAGTTAACTGTCCGTTTGGTGTTTGCTATTTGATTGATATTCGAAGGTATTTTAATAATTTCAATTATTTAGTTTTTAATTTTAAATTGTTTTATTCTTTTTCATCTTGTTTTTGCTGATCAGAGGTTTGTTTTATTTTAACATTATAATTAAAATTAATTCCATTTTTTCCAAACAAGTTATTGACAATTTTATACAAAATTTGTATTCAACATATATATATATACATTTGTATATAACAACAACATGGCATAAGCCAATAATCTAAGCTTCCATAACTCACCATTGTCGACATAAATAAATTAAAGTAAATTATAATTCAGATTATTACAGAATTATGTATATAAAATAAAAATTGTAAATGTATTATAACATTATAAAATTCATTTTCTGTCGCCAGATGTCGTTTGATTCTGGCTCGGCCACAACCTCTACGACGACAACTGATTCCTACTCAGATGCTAGTTGTAGCATAACCGGGGGCTATATCTCCATTCCATATACTGATTCCAGCTTAGATGGCGATAATCATAATTATAATAATTATATTCATAATTATAGTGATGATGATGGTGATGTTGATGGTAAGAGGCCTATGAAATCAAGGTTGGTTGGTGGCTCTAAGAGAGTTGAAAGAGGAAAGACATTGCAAAATTATAAAGGTTTCGGTTATTTCTTTTCTATGTCCCTCTCTCTTTTTTTCCCCCTCTATCTCTCTTTCTCTCTCTCTCTTTTTTCCCCCTCTATCTCTCTCTTTCTCTCTCTCTCTCTCTTCACTATTTCTATTTGGATATTCTTTGAATATATTAACATAATAATTGACAGATATTGTGTAGTATTTATTTTCACTTGCAATTTTACTTTCTCTCTCTCTCTTTCAACCTATCTCTATTATGTTATATATTATTTTACATTACTATTACTCTTTCAATTTGAGAGTTATAATTTGTTGGAGGCATAGGAACTTCTTATAATTTATGTTATTTACGTTATGTTACATTTTTTCATATACTTTCTATCCGTATAATATATATTTAAAAATAATTAATTTTTTAATATCCATAATATTTATGATAATTAATTTTTTGTTATCTATAGTATTTATGATAACTTTTTACCTTATAAATGTTTTTCATAGGGCAGTTGAGGCTTGACCTGACCGTACAATATGGATTCATTACAATGCACTGTTAGCTTAGAAGAATCTTTTCAATAATATTTCTACAATAATTTTCGTAGCAATCTTAGCATGTCTTATTTGTCATATCTACAAGTTATTTGTTGATACCTTTCTTAAATAAATGTCTACTTTTTATTATATTCATGTTTAAATTCATATTTTTTGTTATATTTATGTTTAATTTATATTTTTATTATATTTATGTTTAAATTCATATTTTTTGTTATATTTATGTTTAATTCATATTTTTAATATATTTATGTTTAATTCTTTTACTACAACAACGACTGTAAAAAATTCTCTGCATGGTTTAGTGATAGCTGGGAGGAATATATACAATGCCAGTAAGGATTTGCCCAACTGTTATGTTAAGGTTTCTCTCTTTTTTTTTAGTTTTTTTTTCAATTATTTTTCTTTAAGTCTTTTTTCATGAAAGTCTTTTCTTCATTTTTTTGTAGTTTTGCTTTGTTGTTTCTTGTTTTGCTCTTGTTGTTTCCTTGCTCTGTTTCTCAATTTTTATTTTTTAATTTCTCTCTAATTTTATCAAATTTGCTTAAATTAAATTAGTATCTTAAATAATAATAATAATTATTGTGATAATATTTATATTAATAATTTTAACAAAGATGATATTAAAAAATATTATCTTCAATAATAATAATAATAATTATTATTGTGATAATATTTATATTATTAATTTTAACAAAGATGATAATAAAAACAACTAAAAAAAGGCACTATAAATTACACTTTTATTGAAACAATCACAAAACGCTTGCGACAACTTACGGTCGAAACTTTTCTAGATGGAGTACATCCTGACTTGCAGCAACAACAACAACAAACTACCGACTACAACGACATCATTACCACCACTACCACCGACGTCATCATCATTAAGACTCCCGTCATCATCATCACCAATATGTCGATCCTCCGTTTATTACTCTTCGTCCAGGCCTGTCTTCGACGAAAAGCTCTCCATGTTAAAAAATTTTTTGTTTTATTTTATTATTTATTATTGTACAAAATTATTATTATTATCGGGTTATTATTTTATTATTTTTTTTATTGTTTTTGTTTTATTTTGCAGAGAGTATCCAACAAGAGATGAACGTCCAGCAAATAATAGTAATAATAATAATAATAATAGAAGACTATACATAACTGTTTGGCATTATTCTGATAAGACTGGGTTTGTTTGTTTGTTTGTTTGTTTGTTTGTTTGTTTGTTTGTTTGTTTGTTTGTTTGTTTGTTCGTTCGTTCGTTCGTTCGTTTGTTTGTTTGTTTGTATCAGTATATATGTATGTTGTCCAATTGACTATTCCAAGTGTGTTTTATTGAAGATAGTTTTATATGTGTGTGTGTGTCTTTGTATGTGTGTAATAAAAATAATAATAAATATAATAATAAATGATTTGTTCTGCCTCTTAGAGATGAGTTTATCGGCTGCATGTCTTTTGGCTTCAATAAGGAACACACTAACAACCATGTAACTATTCTTTTCCATTGCTAATTAATTTATCCTATCACATCTTTACATATAAACACACATACACACAAACATACATACACACACACACACACAAACATACATACACACACATACATACACACACACACATACATACATACACACACACATAAATACACACATACATACACACAGTTAGCTTCAGGCTGGTACTACATTCTAACTGAAAACATAGGCCGACTACGACACGTAACTGTTGTGGACGATGGGGCAGCTATCAAGAGTTATGCGACTCTCTATAACATATCAAAAGTATTTTGTTGTGTGTTGTACGTACGGTATTGTGTGGTATTTTTTGTTTGTATATAGAGTTGATAACTTTGACTGTATTTACTTGTTGTTGTAATATCCTTATTGTATTGTATTTTATTTGTTGTAATATCCTTATTGTATTGTATTGTATGTTTGTATGTTGATGCGTTGTATTGTACTGTATTGTATTGTGTTCATTTTATTGCATTGGGATGTAGAGTAGAAGAGAGAGTATCTGTGTGTGTGTGCGCGCGCGCGCGTGTGTGTGTGAAAGAGAGAGGGTGTGTGAAAGAGAGTGTGTGCGTGTGTTTTTTTGTTGCAGGTTTATTTATTCATTGATTTATGTATTCATTTCTTCAATTCACACACGTCTTCCCTTGAGGTTTTGCTCTGTCGAAACAAAAACGGTAGCTTTGGTTTCTCGATATATGGGTCACATCCGGTGAAAATATGCCGGGTTGACCCAATTTCATCGGCCAATCACCATGGCTTGCAGAGGGACGATATGATACTACGCATCGATGGCGTAGATGTCACGTGCATGCAGACCCAGCAAGTCGCTCTGACTATAAGGTTCTATTTTGTTCTTCCCCTCCTTCTTTTGAGTTGACGTTTGGAGTTGATGTTTTTAGTTGTATTTAGTGGGTTGTATGTATGTATGTATGTATGTATGTATGTATGTATGTATGTATGTATGTATGTATGTATACGTGTATGTGTGTTTGTTTGTTTTGGTTTGTTTGTTTTGGTTTTTATACAAACACACGCTAACATACAACCTACATACAACCTTGCACTTCAAACTGCAAACACACACAGACATACAAGCATAAATACACCGCAAACTTACAAACACTCCACACACTCACGTACACAATTGTACAAACACACACGCGCGCACACACGCATACTAACCACAGAAACGCCCGCTTCTACATGACAGCGATCATACGTCGCAACCCTACCTACCAAGCAGATCGCAACGACGACCGCCTAAGAAACGGCATTGTGGCCGTCTGGATAAAAAATTTCTTGAGTGGGCGCATCAGAGGGTCACGCCACGGGGGGGCTAAGGGACTACCTAGCGCCCCCGTTGATTTTCAGGGTGTTAATATGGTCGATTATGGCTGGCTTGATAGGGAAGATGATAATGTTAAGACATCTACTACTACTGCTACTGTTACTGGCAATAATGATAGCGATAATACTGATAAAAATGTTATTTATAATAAGAATAATAATAGCAGTAAAGACCTCGACGAAAATTCTAGAAACAATTATAAACGAAAGGAGGCTGATGATGATGATGACGGTGGTGATGGTGATGATATGAAAGGTTGTAGTAATGATGCCAATGTTGATGGTGGTGATAATGATAGTAAGAAAAGGTCAGATCGATGTCGGCCCCCTTTTAGAGATGTCCAACCAATATTACCAGTATATAATAATAAAATGAACAATAATAAAACTAATAATAATAAAAAAATAAATAATAATAACAATAATCAAATAAATTATATTAGTCATAGTAATATAAATTCTGATCATAATATTGACAAACCCGATTACATTAACAACGTGAGTACTATTGAAGCCAGTAACGTTCCGCTGCGATTGGCTGGCGATAATATGACGTATGTTAATTTGCCCCGCCCCCACAAACGTCATGCAGTAGCTGTTGGAGCGTCGTCGTCGTTGAAATCGCGTCGGCGTCACGATAAGCCGTATGCTGATAATAGCTATGAGGCTAAGAGGTTCAATCATCTTTTTGCCGTCAATAATAATCAAAAAAATAATAATGTCCATAATAATAATAACCATAATAATACAAATTATAGTCATAATAATGATGATGGTGATAGTAATAAGTCCAATAACAACGCAAATAATAATAATAAGGTGTGTCACTTCAACATTGAAGAAGATGATGATAACGATGGTGATGATGGTAACGACTGCGTTCGAACTGATTACAGAATTTATAGTCTAACAAATATTTATAATAACGAAAATAATAATAATAACATCAATAATAATAACATCAAAAATAATAACAATAACATCAGTAATAATGATGATGATGATGATGGTAGTGATAATCATATCAGCGGCGACAAATATAATGGTGGCTGTGATGATATTGATAATGCTTACGACGAAGATAATGGTGGTTGTGATGATGATGGTGATAATAATAAAGTATCATCACCACCACCATCATCAGTTATAAATAGGCCCCTCGACAGCCAATCAGGGCTCGAGAAGTTAGGTCATCCCGACCTTGACCTTGACCCCATTGAAGAGATCTCTGAACTCTCAGAAAGAAATCTGGCCATCGATTCCTTTTACTCTATCAACCAAAATTTAAGGAGTATTGATAGTAGTGCCAGCGGTAGTGTTAGTAATGATAATTGTGACGAATTCAACAATAGTCATTTTAATAATAATAATGATGAACTCTACGAAAGGTCAACTTACTCAGTCGATCATAATAATGATAATAATCTTTGTGGTAATGGTGGTGATGATGACGTTCTTAGAAGTTTATCTATATCATCTTCGTCTGTATCATCCTCATCTGTATCATCCTCATCTGTATCATCCTCATCTGTATCATCCTCATCTGTATCATCGTCTATCTCTATGGTATCACCATCTATCATACGGCAAATGCCCATGTTTTCCAGTAGTAATAATAATAATAGGAGAAAAAAAACAACAACAACATCATCATCAGTGACATCAGCACCACCACTAACTACAGCAACAACGACAACAACAACGTCATCAGTGTCAACGACGACGATTTCTAGTTCGAGTTTTAAGAGGCATGGTAGCTTTCGCAAGAGCGCCATTATGTCTAAACTGAAGAATATGTTTAATAAGCATTAAATGATTGATTGATTGATTAAAAAAATGATTGATTGAAAAAATGAATGAATGAATGAAAAGATTCATGTTGGGTTGTCTAGTCCGTTATTTAGGTATTGTATTATCTAATATACTATCACTATTTATATTATTCGCTTGTAAACTTGTCTCCAGTTTGCTAGCCAATCATAAATACTGCTATTATAAAATTTTGTAGTAGTAGAAGTAGCAGTAGTTATTGTAGAAGTAGTAGTAGTTGTCGAAGTAGTAGTACTAAGCAGCCTATGTTATTAGCACTATTTTTGTCTCATTATTATTGATGTTAATTTTTTACAAACGCATTTGATAACAGCTCGATAACATCTACCTAGAGTGCCTCTCAACTCTCAAGCATCTTTCAATGTTATGATTCCATGTTGTTAGACGAATAAATATTGAATTATGTCTGGTATTTTTATATTTTTTACAAATTTTGACATGGAATTCTCACGTAGTTAGAATAGGATTGGTGTAAAATATTCGTGTGTGTGTGTGTTTTTACGTTTAATTTTTTTTCTTTAAGCAGGGCATTCTCTAAGTACAGTTACTCAAATCCTGTTATATTATTACGCAAAGGATTGCTTGCTCCACTGGCTTGATTGAATGGATTGACTGAATAGCTAGTTGGATTAATGAAATTATTGATTATTATTGAAATTTCATTCGTATTTAGATAAATTAAGTTGACTTTGTCGTGTCTTTCTTGCTTTAAAGATGTTTCGTGACAATATAGGTCAATATCTGATGATGTTCAGTGTATATTTTATGTTTTCCAACATTTTGAAATAAATATTTTGGAAATATATTGGCTTTTCCTTATTAAACTTTTTAAAAAAAATGTCTATTAAAAGAGAACGAAAGAATACAGTAAGTCATTTAGTGCATCAAAATGAACGTTTTGAAGCGGAAATTAACTATTGCGTGATCGAAATAAATGAATACAACATAATTATCGACTAAAACTTCCATTTCGAAGCAAAAATATACAGAAATAAAATGGAATAAAATTTCGGTTGTTCATAACAATGATGCAGCATATCTCCATTTTTCTTTGTTTCTATATGAAATGTATAATAGTACTTCCTTAACAATGGAACATTCTAGAACATTCGAGAACATTTTGACTTAGCGCTACTATAAGGAAGTTATTGCGCGAAAAATGCGCTCTATTTCACAACAGACACCCACCATTATCATTAAAATATAAATATTAATAAAACTTTTTAACACATTTAAAATAATCATTTTAAAAAAAATAAAATTTGCCATTTATTAATTATAAATATCTCAAATTCGTATCTCCGAATAGCGAACGAACAAGCTAGAAAACACGAGAAATTATATTACTACGCGTTAAAGCGTCCATGATTGTTATAAAAAGCCTTGGATACCGGCATTTCGATCAGAAAAACGTGCTCCGAATAAATTTGTTTGGTCGTCAGATTCTGCATTTCTCTGTCATTTTTGCTGTTTCTCAGAAGTTTCTACGTTGAATTACGAAGGTATTGTTTGTTCAGTTGTGAGGTTTTAATTCGTAATTGTTTTGCTTTCCTGCCGGCTATTTTAGTTTTTTTAGAAAGTTTCTTTGTTTTGTCTTTGTCAAAATTTTACAGTTTTAGTTTTAAAAATCAGAAATGTCAAGCAAATAGCTGCTATTAATAGCAATATATTTATTTAAGATGGTGTTTTGTGCCAGTAGTATTTAGACTTTTCATGATTTTGTCAAATATAAGAAAAGAAGATTGCTTCGTTTTGTTTTCTGTTGGTAGGTTGCATTATCATATTCATTCTTCAGTTAACAGTTTTTGTCTTGCTTACCTATCTACAGATGCCTGAACACGAAGAAAATGTTGAGACCGAAACCTTCGCCTTCCAGGCTGAGATTGCCCAGTTGATGAGTTTGATCATCAATACCTTCTATTCAAACAAAGAGGTAAATAGAAGCTACAAACAAACTGTTATGATTGTACAATGTGTTATTCATTAATTTAAAATAAAAACCTTCAACCTTGTTTAGGTTTTCCTTAGGGAGTTAATCTCTAACTCTTCTGATGCTCTTGACAAGATTCGTTATGAGAGCCTCACAGATCCATCAAAATTGGACAGTGGCAAAGACTTGTACATTAGAATTATTCCCAACAAAGCAGACAGAACAATCACCATCATTGATACTGGTATTGGCATGACCAAGGCAGATATGGTCAACAATTTGGGTACCATTGCCAAGTCAGGAACAAAGGCCTTTATGGAGGCTCTTCAGGCTGGAGCAGATATCAGTATGATTGGTCAGTTTGGTGTGGGTTTCTACTCTGCTTACCTGGTAGCAGACAGGGTTACAGTAACTAGCAAGCACAATGATGACGAGCAGTACACCTGGGAATCTGCAGCTGGTGGTAGCTTCACTGTCAGACAGGACACTACTGGGGAACCTCTGGGAAGAGGTACAAAAATAGTCCTGTACATCAAAGAAGATCAAACAGAATACATTGAGGAAAAGAAAATCAAAGAAATTGTTAAAAAACACAGTCAGTTTATTGGTTACCCCATCAAACTGCTCGTAGAGAAGGAGAGAGACAAAGAAGTTTCTGATGATGAGGAAGAAAAGAAGGAAGAAGTTGAGGAAGAAAAGAAAGAAGAGGACAAAGACAAGCCAAAGATTGAGGATCTGGATGATGATGAGGAGGATGAGGACGCGAACAAAGATAAGGATAAGAAAAAAAAGAAGAAGATCAAGGAAAAGTACACTGAAGATGAAGAGTTGAACAAAACAAAACCGTTGTGGACAAGAAATCCGGATGACATCTCAAAAGAGGAGTATGGAGAGTTCTACAAGTCATTGACCAATGACTGGGAAGATCATCTTGCTGTTAAGGTTGGTTGATGGTGTCTTTTATCTGTTGCTTAGTGGTGTCGTATTTGGTTTAGAGCTTTTTTAAAATTACTTTATAATTTTTTGCAGCACTTCAGTGTCGAAGGTCAGTTAGAGTTCCGTGCTCTGCTTTTTGTACCAAAAAGAGCTCCATTTGACCTTTTCGAAAACAAAAAGAAGCGCAACAACATCAAGTTGTATGTGCGTAGAGTTTTCATCATGGACAACTGTGAAGAACTCATCCCAGAGTACTTGAGTTTCATCAAGGGTGTCGTTGACAGTGAGGATTTGCCATTGAACATCTCAAGGGAGACTCTGCAGCAGAGTAAAATACTTAAGGTTGGTTTAGTTTACATTCTCATTGAGTGTTTCTGCATGAGATTTGTCTTTTTAAGTTGTATATTCTTTATGTTTACCAAAAAAAAATCATAGTGGCAATACATGATGAAAGATGCCCCCGACTGATGCACTGTTGCATCTGAGGTCAACAGCATCTTAACGTCCTATACTTTCTGATAGTGTTGCTATAAATTTTATTGTATTTAGACTGTGGTTGTGCCTAACAATTATATACATGACTATATAATTGTTTTACCTGATTTACTAGGTCATCAGGAAAAACCTGGTCAAGAAATGCCTGGAACTTTTTGATGACATCTGTGAAGATAAGGACAACTACAAGAAGTTCTATGAACAATTCAGCAAAAACATCAAGGTGTGTTTTACTATTAATCAGTTAGGCTATAGCTTTGTACTGTCGAATATAGCTTTGTACTGTCAAATTCTTTTTATTTGGATTTCAATGTGCTTGTAACGTGATGAGAAAACTTCTTTCCCCGGCATAATTGTTCATTCAAGAATTTGCTGATAAACCATCGCTAAACCTCTGACTACAAGCTTAAAAGTTTATTGAAATCTAATAAGTCTTTTGAGTTTCTAATGTGCTTGCAGATCTGTGCATGTGTGCATATTTAATTTTTATATTTTTCTATCCAGTTGGGCATCCACGAAGACTCAACAAACCGCAAGAAGCTCTCAGAATACCTCAGATTCCATTCATCACAATCCGGCGATGAACAGACCTCACTGAAAGATTATGTGTCCAGAATGAAGGAAAACCAAAAGTCTATCTACTACATCACTGGTGAGAGCAAGGAAGCTGTAGAGAACTCTGCATTTGTTGAAAGATTACGTAAACGAGGCTATGAAGTCCTGTACATGGTTGACCCCATTGACGAGTACGCCGTACAACAGCTCAAGGAATATGAAGGCAAAACATTAGTCTCTGTAACAAAGGAGGGTCTTGAGCTGCCAGAGGATGAAGAGGAAAAGAAGAGGCAAGAGGAAAACAAAGCCAAATTTGAGGGCCTCTGCAAGATCATGAAGGAGATCCTCGATAAGAAAGTGGAAAAGGTCACAGTTTCAAACAGATTGGTATCATCTCCTTGCTGCATAGTAACCAGTCAATATGGATGGTCTGCCAATATGGAACGCATCATGAAGGCGCAGGCACTTAGAGACACCAGCACTATGGGATACATGGCCGCCAAGAAACATCTCGAAATCAATCCTGATCACTCTATCATCAAGACGCTAAAAGAGAAGGTAGGCAGATGTGGTTGATTGATTGCTTGGTTGAATTGTTAATTGATTTATGATGAGTTGGCGCCGTATGTCATGTCCTTTCTTACATGAGTTTCTGTTATATCCATTGGCAGGCCGACAACGACAAGAACGATAAATCAGTGAAAGATTTGGTGATGCTGCTGTTTGAGACTTCCCTGCTCGCATCTGGTTTCTCACTGGAGGATCCCCAGATCCATGCATCGCGCATCCATCGTATGATCAAGTTGGGGTTGGGCATCGACGAAGAGGATCTCGCAGTACCGGCCAGTTCAGGAGCAGCCACGAATGCCACTGATGACGTTCCACCACTGGAGGGCGATGACGAAGATGCGTCAAAGATGGAGGAAGTAGATTAGATTAGATAATAGTTTGATAGATATGGCTGAGTTTTTGAATTGGTGGAACGGTTTATAATATTACAATCTGTGATGTTTCGGACGTTTGTTTGTTGACTTTGTACATTTGCTACCATTATTTTTCTGGAGTTAAAGTTCATCTTTTTTATTGCAAAAAGTTGAAGATTCGATAGCGAGTGATTCGGTGTGGTGTGGTGTGTTTATGGGGACTGTTTCAAACCTTTCATAATTTAATGTAGTGCATTGTTGGTGTAATCAAAATGTGACGTTTTGCTATTTGTATTTTTTTCAATGTTACATCATCATCATTAATGTTATAAAGTGCCGATCGTTGTCTGTCGGTGCTTGTGTAAGATCGAATTATTTATATAGTTTATACTTTGTTTATGTCATTCTTCACGTTTTTTAGGCCGAATTAATCTTTGTTAAATGTTCAATAAAAATAGTCTCCCCAATTATTTACTAGTTTTTTTCAATCGTTCTGGTGGGTCGTGAAGTCTATCCAGGTGTCGCGGTTGCTCTGTTGGAGTGCCAAGTGATCCTCGTGAATTAAATGGATCTCGTGAATTAAATGGATTGTGTATGCATTGACGAATCCTGATGTTTATTAAATGTGGCTAGAGAAATACCATTTATTCTCGTAGCTGAAACTACTTAAATTCGGTGTTTCATGATTGATTGATTTTTTAGTTTGAGTTGTGTATCACACATATTTGAATCATGTACGATGAAAATTCTATTCTCCTGAGACGTTGATTCGTTGGGAAAGGTTTGTATTTAAAGTACGTGCTTGGCAGGTTAGAATAATTAGTTTTCAAGGTGTTCAAATTCTACACTTGGCGTACTAGAATTTTTTAGTTTAAAAAATTTATTAAAACGTTGCAAAGCGTACCATATTTTTTATCGTCTACGTTCACTTATAAACGTTTCAAGCTTCCGAAATTGCCATTGATAAAAGTTAAATTTCCGAACGTTCTATCTCGTTTTTTTGAGCGAAGAATTCACTAATGATGGACAAAACATCGGAAGAGTTAGTAGATATTAATTTTAGATGAATATTTAATGTTAACCGATATTAAATTGGTTTTTTTATTTCAATTTTTCCTTTTGTCTCTTTGTCTTTTGCTCTTTTCTGCCCAGCTCCTACACTACACTAATCATCCAGATCCTACACTACCAACAACAGAACTCTATTTAACATTTTAGCATTGAAATTTTGATAAACCTCACTCTAACACCTTTCCTGCTTGTTGTTATTAATGAACTTTTCTATAATGAGCAAATATTTCATTTTGTAAAAGAAATTTCATATGATGATGATATGATGAAACAATGCTTTCATTGTTTTGTTATGTTACTCGCTATGATGTGTTACACAACTATATCGTTGTTGTCATCGTCGTCATCATCATCACCAGTCACTCACATGAACTTTGGATTTCTGTGTTGAAAATGATGATGTTAAAGATGTTGATCCTAAAATAAAAGATGTCGTTAAAATTTTTATTTATACCATTGCTGATTTTTGTTTTGCACAGAAAAAAGCGTGAACACCAAATCAAAGTGAAGGCAACCATTAATCAAAAGCTAATTGAAAGTGGAGAAAGAGAAAGGTCCGTGTGTGTGTGTATGTGTGTGTGTGTGTTTGTTTGCCACTAGCTCTTGTCTTTTTCAGTCATTTATTTATTCATATAAATCATTTTTATCTACTCATTCATTTGTTCATTCCATTTTCTTTTCATTTAAATTTTAAACTCATTCATTCATTTACCTGTTCATCAACTCATTCATTCATTCATATTCAGTAATTCATTCATTCATTTTTTATTTCACTCATTAACACTCTTTATAAAGATTGAAAGAACTGCTGAGAACCAGATTGATCGAGTGTGGCTGGAGAGATCAATTGAAACTTCATTGCAAAGGTCATTAATTTCATTGTGTTTAGTAGTCATAATTAAATATAAAATAATATTTATGTTATAATTTTTTTTAAATATTTAAAAAAAAATTCCAAAACTCAGAAATCGTCAAACAAAAGGGCTTGGAAAACATCACGGTCGATGACTTGGTCAGTGAGATAACACCAAGAGCCAGAAGTCATCGTTGTTATCACTATTATTTGATATTATAGTTGCAATTATTATTAATGTTATCATTATTTAATGTTAATTTATTACAATTTTGCTCCTAATTTGGCACAAAAAATTGATGGCAAAAAAGAACAACATCCTGCCACGTGTGGGACTCGGTCTCTGGGCGCTAAACGAAGATTGATTGATTGATTATTATTTATTGTCATATTAATCATTAGCTATTATTACTATAATAATTATTATAAATTATGATATTATGACTATAATTATCATTATTTGCTTTATTCTCCACTATCTTTTCATTGCGTTTAGCCATAATTAAATATAAAATAATATTTAAGTTATAATTTTTTTAAAGTACTTTTATATAACTTGCATGCTGTAACGGTTTCTGCTTCTTTCAGATCCTGACTTTTTAAAGAGTAATAAAAGAAAATATTACTTTTGCAGGCCTGGTCCCCGATGAGGTAAAGAAGGAGATGCTTCAGAGGATCAAGGCGTTCGTCGGCCAGCAGTCGAACGCGTGACTAGATTGGGCAAAGGTCTTCGTCCTCTTCATCACCACCAATTATGTAGGTCTGGTGTGGTCGCAGTCCATATCTTCGACACCATCGTCTGGGTCGAACTTTTTCTATTTGCTATTATTATTATTGATCGCCATCACAGGTATCATCATCTTCTTCCTTAACATATTCATCGTTTATTTTCTGTAAACATCATCATTATTATTGTTATTATTATTATTATTATTTATTTATTTCCTTTGCCGTGTACAACTTCAATTTTCTCTCATCAATTGTGTGTTTTTATGATGGTAATAAAAGGTTAAAAGCCCTTTCCATACTATGTTATTGTAGTTTTTGATTTACTTTTATTATTATTATTATTATTATTGTCTAACTATATTCATGTATATTTTTTTTGTATATATTTTCTAATTATATGTACTCTAATTATGTTAATGTTAGCTGTACAATTGATCAATTTGGTCGCTTTTGTTTGTGTTGTGTGGTGTAGAAACGTCGATTTTATGAGTGAATTTAATCAGGAACATTTGATTCTTACTTTGATTATTTGTTTGTTCATCCATTTATTCATTCGTTTATTCGTTCATTCATTTATTCGTTCGTTCATTCACGAGATGTCTTATCACTATCAATATTATTATCATTATTACTATTAGTTGTAGTAATATTGTTATTATTATTGTTATTTTTTACTCGTTTTTATTCAATTAGTGATACAGGTACCTCTAAAGCTACTGATAAAAATACGATAGAGACGATCTATTCATTTATTTATAATAACGTTATACAAACTATGTGTGTGTGTGTGTGTGTGTTTGTCTGTGTGTGTTTGTATGTGTGTGTGTAATTGTGTGTTCGCTCACTAATATAGATTAACTAGATAAACCTTATATTGATAGAAAACAATTTTTATAGGTATCTAATTAAGGAACGTTAATTAGTTAGTTAATTAATTAATTAAAAAATATTTATAAAATGACGACGAATAAAAATGTTATTACAATAACAAGGAATGATAATATTAATTAATTAATATAATATTAATTAATTGTAGTAATAATAAATAAGTACATTGAGACAATTTCGGTTAGACAGTTGGTACAATACAACGCTTTTGTAACGAATTTTTTTCTAACATTTCTACTGCAAATATGAAAAATATAATATATTTTAGTTTGTATGTATAGATGTGTGTGTGTGTGTGTGAGAATTTTTTTTGACAAAATTTTGACTAAGTTTCAGGTAACACGCACATAACAAGACGAAACATTCAATTTTACAGGTAACACTTGGCAGAGTACTACTACTACTACAACACATTTTTTTTATTCTGCCGTAAAAATCATTTGAGATTATATAATTGGTTTATTACTAATTGGTTTCTCCAATTTAATTGAGGTACTATTCAAATTTTCCAAATTAATCGGAGTCAGATGACGAATTTTCGCTTCCGTCTTCAGGAGCGGCTTTCGGTGCATTTGAATCCGGTTCCTCCGCGGCCGGCAGGACTGGCTTCAGAGGTGCCATAATATCTTCAGACTGTGGCTTCACCTTATCAGTAAATTCCATCTCAATGGTGTACTCGTACTTGGCTAGATGCCGCACCCATTTGTCCGCGGGTTCGTCCGCCCCGTTGCTGATGGCTATCGATCTAACTTGGGCCCTTGATACGGTACTGTTTGCCATGGCGTACTCCACATGGACGTATTTGTCCAGTTGCTCTGGCATCTTGTCGTGGGGGGCCAGGTCGATGTTGATCACCATCAGGTGCGTTTTGTAAGCCCCTGCAAGTTAGGGGTTTTGTTGGGTTTCGGGTTTCTTACTTTTTGATTTATTTTATTTATGGATACTTGGAAATATGTTGTGTTAATTGAAGAATGAAAAGAGTGGTAGTGGTGACATCACATGAACTGGGTTTAATAGCAGACTACGGAACATATAAGGAAAGCTATTATTACGATCATAAATTAAAATCATTGCTAAAAATTATAACTTTCAAAAACATCGGCAAATAAAAGAGAAAAATAACTGGCCCTAAATCGACCTTCGTTTCTCTCGGGTAGCTGATCGATCCTCCAAACAACAGCGTGAAATGCTTGCTCGTATTTGGCAAGCCCCGTCGATACCTCGATCAAACTTGGTGGGAGGATACCCTGAGCGAATGCGGTCAATCTGCGGTGGTCGGTGCGTGCGTTTTGTGTGGGGGGTGTTTGTTAGCTTTTGAATTTGTTTCGAAAAATCGTAAGTGTCGATAGAAAATTTGGAAAAGATCGGTAAAAAACTAATTTATAATCAATTCACATCATTAAACATCAATGAGACGCAATTTAAGCGTCAATTAAACGTCATATATTAGGAAATTTTGAAAAGAAAATCTATTAACGTCAACCAAACACCAATTGAACATAAATTAATCATCATTTAAAGACAACCTTTCCAATCCTTTTATCTTCCCAGCCTTTCTTTTCGAGGAATGCACAGCTCCGTACTTGAACCGTTTCTCCACTCTGAAGAGATAGACCCAATCTTCCGGTATGGGGAATCGAATCTGAATGTCTTCGCAGGGCGTTTGTGCAGCCCTCCTACTGTTGCTGTAGTAACCTGTCACCATCACTTCGATCCTCACCTCGATATGGCGCTCCACGATCGACATTTGGACTCGAATTTGAAGCGGCAGTTCGATATTTATGCGAGGGCGAACTCGAAAGCGGAGTAACTCATACCGAACCGCATCTAGAGGGTTGAGCTTGACTACTTTTGTCTCTTCGAATACTTCTTTGTCTATTGTCCCGTGTAGTTCGTAGTCTTCTATGCGTATCCATTCCTCAGTTTTTATCGGTATGATGTCCAGTCTACCGACGATCTCTTTGCCTCTTCTACGCTTGTCATTGATTCCAACTTCAATGATCGGAGATTCGGATAAGAATGCGAGACAGAATATTCTAACACGTGCTTTGTGGTTCGTTATGTGTCCGTCTGTTTGTTTTTAGTTGTTTGTATATTTGTTCATTCATTTATTTATTTATATTATAGCATTAGTTATTTGTGGCTTAATGCTTTCAACATAATTTGCAAAGCCATCAAAAATTTATTGCGAATTGAACACAAGAGTTAAATCATTAAAAATTATGATTATTAGCATAAACAATTAACGAATTTATTGTAATCGATATGAGGCTAGCAGTAATTAAATGTAAAACCCTTCCTACCCTTGTCAATGTCGGCGTAGTACTCGTCTTGCACATCAACAGTTATCTCATCCTTCGTGTAGGAGGCAGACTTCCCCCTGATTGCTTTCAACGAGAACAAGACGTCTTCAACAGCATTCATAAAACTTTTAACCTCTCCATATTCCAACGTTCCGAATTTCAACAGCTCCAAAGCGTTTGCCGCGTGATCAAGGATCATCGTTGCTTTTGGTTTGTGCATGAGATCCTTCAATCCCTTCAAATCGCGAATTCTCGTTAAATCGCTGATGGTTGGGGCGATCCTCTCTGTCTTCATGCCAACAGTTTCCTTGTAATTCATCTGCTGAATTTTAACCGTGTGGCACTTTCCGAACTGATCCAACTGCTGCAGACCGAGGCTGCAAATGTTGTGCGTCGGCTGCAGAGCCAACTCGTACAGACACTCCTGGTCCTTATCATTCGGGAAGATTTTAATCATCGGCGTGTCGTTCGATACTAAAATTCTAACGTAGGCAGGCTTCCAGAACCTGTTCTGGGTCAGTTTTTTCTTGAAAGGTTGTCGGAGAAGCAAGTTCCATCCGTGGTCGTAGTCCAGTCTGGGATGGTAAGGTGGCAGAGGTTCCAAGTTTTCTTCAGGTTCCTCGAAAGATTCGTCAAACGAGCCGCTTTTTTTCACTTCGTCACCATCCTCTCCTTCATCGAGATCTGCAAAATTTGCAAAATTTTCGTCATTTTGATCGACAGCTGGATCGCCAAAAGGATTTTTTGTAAAATCGTCCTCAGTGGCGTCTGTAGCAATGGGAGGAAACGCGTCGTCGTCGTCGTGGATTGTCTGGAATGGATCGAAGTTGGAATTATTTTCATCGAGAATGGTGGCAAATGGATTGAACGCATCAACTGCTGCGCTGTCGGCGTTCGTATTGAAGAGGCTGTCGTCAGCTGCTGCCGTGTTTGTGAGGCTGGCTGCAAACGGGTTACCTGTTTAAATTTTATTCAAAACTTGATTCATATGTTTTTCTTACTATAATTTCATTTCATTTTATTGAAATTTTATTTCATTTAAATTTAATTGACGTATTTTTATTAGGAATTATTTAGATTTTTATGCATCTCATTATAAATCGCAATTCAAACTTAAATTTATATCTAAAATTAAACTATGAACTAAAATTTTGCTAAATCACAGCCTTAAAAAGATAAAAAATTAATAGCTAATACATCAAAATTAAAAAAAAACCATTAACTCCAACAAATTTGATCGAAAACATACAGACCTATCTCATCATTAAAAGGGCTGGGCCCTTCGGCGTCGGTATCAATATCGGTGTGTTCCCATTTTGTAGTTGCTTCCTTCAGAGCGATACTGAACGGGTTCGTCAATTTTGCCGATCCGCTATTCGACGGTCTCGGTCTAGCTCTGGCTACGCCGCTATTGTTGCTATTGGTGACGTCATTTGTGCTGTTGTTGTTTGTGGTGATAGATGAGTCGTTGAGGAAGGCGTCCATTTTGTTTTCTGATTCCTGGCTGAATACTATAGATGGCGCTTTTGTTGCGTCATCGTCGTTTGACGATTCATTATCTTTGATAGCTGTTTGTTTTTTTTTTTCATTTAACAGTTAATAATTAATAATTAGATTGTATAATAATTATGTTCTATTTGTTATGTATAATAGTGGTGAGTAATTACAATTGATTAATCCATTTGTTCATATGATAAATTTTTACAATAATAAAAAAATGAAAACACCTCTTTCCTCCTCTTCATCATCTTTCTTCATATTTTTCTCACCGCCATCTTTTTTTACGTCACTTCCGGCCATTTTATGATCGTCTTCCGGAGCAAAATTAATGTCGACGTTGAAATCTGATGAGAGGTCTTTATCACCTGAACCATCCAATCCGTCGTCTGTACCTGGTTGGTGGTTGGTTGGTTGGTCGGTTGGCTGGTTGGTTGGTTAGTTTGTTCGTTCGTTCGTTCGTTGGTTGATTGGTTAATTGGTTGGTTGGTTGGTTGGTTTGTTAGTCGGTTGGTTGTTTGGCTGGTTGGTTGGTTGGTTAGTTGGTTGGTTGGCTGGTTGGTTGGTCGGTTGGTTGGTTGAATGATTGGTTAAATGTGTGGTTATTTAATTGGTGGGCTTATTGATTAAGTGAATAGAATAATTGATTGATTGATTGATTGATTAATTGGTTGATTGATTGGTTTAGGAGATAAGGACCTTTCATTAGATTTCAACATTCATTCAAAAGCATGAAAAATTTGCATGCAAACAAACATACGAACATTCACACACATTAACATACAGAGACACACCTGCATATAAACAAACTAACAAGCATACTAACATACAAAAAAAAACATACAAAAAAACAAACAAACCAACCCCTCATTAAATCTTCCCACAAATTCGAATTGACTTCCTTATCGGCTACAGTTGTTGTAACGGTTTCAATAACTTCTGACGTAGCTATAACGTCATTTTCAGATTTTGTAATATCTTTTGTAGTAGTAGTAGTAATATCAATAGTAGCAGTAGTAGTAGTAGCAGTAATAGTAGCAGTAGTAGTAGTAGCAGTAGTAGTTGTAAAAAAATGTATTCATTAATTAGTATGATCTTAAATTAATTGCTTTTATTATGACATTAAAATATCTTATATTAATTATGTTATGAATGAATGAATGAATGAATTAATTAATTAACAATTTAATTAATTAATTAACTAACTAATGAATAAATATGAACTAACTGTTTTTTTCAGCACAATTAAAATTTTCATCATTGTCTTTAGCGTTCATCTCAATGTTAATATCTTTATCAGTTGCCATATCAAAATAAATTTGTTCTTTTATTTGTTTATTCAGTCAATAATTAATATAATTTTTTACTCCTTCCTTTCTTCATTCATTTTTTCATTTATTTATTCGTTCAGTCGTTCATTTAGCTTTTAATGCATATAGGTATCCGATGTTTGAAATTGAATGATGGCTGGATTCAAATACAAATACAGCATAGCAATAAGATAAAATACTTTTACATATGATGCCAACAATATTACAATTTCTTTTATAATTAGTTCTTTAATTAATTATTATCTGTAACTAATTATCATAATTTATTCAATAACCCAGGCAGCTAATTAACATAATTAACTCAATTAAGATTTGTGGAGAAAAATAAAGAAAAACAGATTTATAAATAAAATTCTGAATTAAAGCGTAAGATGGCGCTTCAATAATACGCACGTATGTATGTATGTATGTATTAATGTATGTATGTATGTATGTTTATATGTATGTATAAATGTATGTATGTATGTATGTATGTATGTATGTATGTATGTATGTATGTATGTATGTATGTATGTATGTATGTATGTATGTATGTATGTATGTATGTATGTATGTATGTATGTATGTATGTATGTATGTAAGTATGTATGTATATATCTATGTATGTATGTATGGATGTATGTATGTATGTACAAATTTATGTATGTATGTATGTATGTATGTATGTATGTATGTATGTATGTATGTATGTATGTATGTATGTATGTATGTATGTATGTATGTATGAATGTTTGTATAAAACTTTTGTACACATTTTGTACACCATCAAAGAAGCATGTTCCTTCCTTGTCTCTTTCTATGTTTATACCTCTTTGAGTCTTTGTATGTTTGTATGTATATGTATATATGTGCGTGTGTGTATTTCAATGCATGTACGCGTGTATGTATGTTTGTATGTATGTATGTATGTATGTTTGTTTGTTTGTTTGTATTTATGATTGTCGAGATGT
>NW_008705432.1:409370-417845 GCF_000326865.2 Helobdella robusta | reverse complement strand
GATAGATTGGTTACAACGATTAGCGCAACACTGCCTCAGGCAAGGCTGTGTTTATGCATACTCAACCATACATACATACATACATACATACATACATACATACATACATACATACATACATACATACATACATACATACATGACCCATCTGTTGGCAAAATTTACAGAGGAGCGCTATATAAACTAATAGATTGATTGATAGATTGATTGATTTTACTAATCTGATAAAAATCTTAGAGTTAGTGTCTAAACCCTTTTATGTTTATTTATAAACATTGAACTAACCAGCTTAATTTTTTCCCATAACGTTTGGTTTTATCTTTATCCCCATCATAATTTTTTCATCTTTTTTATCACGACTTCTTTTGTGATTTAATGAACTTTTAAGTAAAGTTGTTTATAGTTTGTTAAATAGTTTATGAGATCTGCTCGTTTTTTGTTTTAATATTTGTATAGGAAATGTAATGCAAGTTTTTTTTATGCTCTTTCCATCCAAGCTGAAAACAGAATTCCAATAAATGATTTTTTTTAGAGGAAAGAAACGTTGCTAATTTCATAAACTTACTTTTTTCAAACAAATTAGACGTGAAGATATTTGAATGCGTAATACACTGCACGAAAAAAAGTCAATTTAAATATAAAAAGCCATTCTGTAATTTAAAAAAAGTACAATTTTGCGATACAGTACATTAAAATAATTGGAATAATTATTGGGACATCTCCGATTCTTGCGTTACCTGACAGGTATCTCGCTAAAGAGCTGTCGCGATTTGTCGGCGTTTTCAAACATTCAAAAGACCGGGCACTTCGAAAATTTTTTTTATTTTCCGGTGCAAAAAGAATTAGTTTTTCATCTAAAAATGAAGATTTCTACAAGATATTTTATTTGAAATCAAGAAGGTTTTTTTTATAATTTATTGTTTTCGTACGTTTTATTTAGATAGTGAAAAGAACTTTTCACTAACCCGACTTTAATTTTCATTTTCATTCATGCTTTTCAGTTTCTGACTGCTTGATCGCTAAAATTTGTTAGTCCGTTTTGAAAGGTTGAAAGCAGTTTATTTTATTAACTTATGTTCTTTAGAAAATAATTGAGCATGTTCATTAAGAAAAATTATTTGATAAAATGTGTAGTAGTTAACTGAGTTGAAAAATTATTTATATAAGAACCTCAAAATAGTGGTTGACTGATTTGAAAAATTATTTTTTATAAAATGTTTATTTATGTAATATGTACATTTTTTAATAGAATGTTTATGTAATTAACTTTGTGGAGAGTTTTTATAAAAGTAATTAGCTTATCTAAGTTGAGAGTTTATTAACTTATGTTCTTTAGATAATTGAACATGTTGTCTATTGAGTAAAATTTTTTATGAAATGTTTGGGCAATTAACTAAGTTGACAGCTTATTGGATTGAGCTAATTGTTTTAGGAAATTTTATCAGGCATTTTAGATCTATAAGGTTTGAGCATTAAATATGTCACAAAACTGAGCATGTTTTTTAAGAAATTTATTATCAATCAATCAGTCAATCAATTAGTTAGTAATGCGCTATTTCCGCGATGTCCAACAGCGATCCTCGATGAATTTTGCCAACAGATGGGTCTTGAAATCCGCTCTGAAATTCGTAAGTGATGGTGAAGAAGTTAAAAAAAGAGATTGAGAATTCCAGAAAAAGGGCCAGTAAAAGCAAATGCAGATTTAGCTAGAGTGTTTAACACGAGTTAAGAAGAAGTAAGAACAAGAAGCTGATAAGGCATGAGCGTCAGATATGACACACTAAATTTATAACTGAGCTTGTTTTTTAGGAAATTTATTAGACTTTATAATAAATTTGTACGTTGATAAGGTTTGAACGTCAGATATGACACGAAAAGTGACTGAGCGTAACTTTTTTACAGAATTTATTTTAAGACGCCAGTAAGTCGATAAGTTTCGAACGTCAGATATGACAAACTAAACTTGTGACTGAGCGTGTTTTTTAGGTAATTTTTTATAAGCTGTCGGTAAGTCGATAAGGTTTGAACGTCATAGATATGACACAAAAACTAAGATTGTAACTGAGCTTAACTTTTTTCATGAAAATTATTTTAAGGCGCCAGTAAGTCGATAAGATTTGAACGTCAGATATGACAAAAACCATATAATTAAAATAAATATAACGGCCTTCGCTCATTTTTGACGGTCGAACAAGGAGCTTACTTCTGGAGGAAAATTAAAGGGTGATTTTTTATCGCCCAAGTCAAAAGTTACGATCGTATATTTACTAATTTCGGAATATTGCTTTTATTTAAAATTTCAAAATGTTTTAAAAGGTGATACTAGATGCTGTTTTGGGATAGATATTGCTGTATGGCGGTTAAGTATCTTTTTGCATTTTAAATAAAAAAAATTTTTTGTGAACCACCAACAACACTTAACTCATTAACTGTAACTGTGTAACAACACTAAACGACGAATAATTAGTAATTAAATTACTAAACTCTAATAATTAAACTAAAACTAATTTCTACTGATTCTAATTACTAATTGAAATAAATAACAGATAACACTAACGAACATTAACAGATTAGATTAGACTACTAGAAACTACCAACCACTACACTACTACATACTACTACTGCACTAACGACTAACAGCACTTGTTCCTAAGATCCTAAATTCTATTGCTTGATTGGTTTTAAAATTTTTGTTTACAATGTTTAGGTCTGGCAATAAAAAATATACTAAATTAAATAAATATCAATCAATTTTATAAAATAAACCATTTTGTAATTTGTTCAATTCAAGCTTCAAACTCCCCAAGCTAACTTGCAATTTAATTAAAATTTATTAATAATAAGTGATTCGAACTAAATTTTTTTTTATTTAATGTTTTACAAAATATTCCTCATTCTTAAATTGTAGTACATGTTGTTATTAAATTTATTAAAGATAATGTGTGATTCCAGTGATTCATCAATCCATGACTTGTTAGATCATGATCATTCAGTTTTAAAGAATCCCCATCACCATAACCAATGAGGTTTGTAAAAATTGTACTTTTATATATTATATTTTATGCACTTAGAATGTTGTGTTATTAATTATTATCATTAATTTATTAAATGCTGTGCATACCTATACAACAACAACACACGTTTAGACGACATTTTCCCCGAGATCGGGGGTTGCCGTTTGGCTACCTATGATGAAACCGAAATACCGCTCTACGCCATCCACATCTGTCACTCGCCTCAGTATCACGCAACCCCGCTTTCACCCTGTCCTTCTCCACCTGCTCTCTCCATCCCAATCGCGGACGACCCCTTCCTACCACTCCTTCAACCTCGAACTCCAACGCTTGCCTAATCCCGACCCTTTCATCCCTTCTCAACACATGTCCATACCACCGCAATCTCGATCTCCTTATCAATGTCACAATGTCCTCATTCAGTCCCATCATTGACATCAGCTCTGTACTACTCCTCCTATCCTTCACTTTAACCCCACACATCATCCTCACCATAGCTCTTTCAGCCCTCTGCAGTACACTTTCCTCCTCTCTCCTCAACACCCAAGTTTCACCACCATATACCATCGCTGCTCTCACACATGCTTTATATACCCTCCCTTTCATCTTCACTGACCATTTCTTTCCACACAATACCCCATCCAGTTCCCTTAATTTCATCCATCCTACACGAACTCTAGCCGTAACTGCGCTCAAACATCCTCCATCCGCGTTCAGCTTATCCCCTAAGTAAACAAAGCTTTCCACTCTTTCAATACCATCACTCAACCCCGTCCTGTGCATACCTATAGCAAGTAAATAAAATAATTAAGCATAGAAATAGCCACAATCAAATTAATTTATATAGGCATGAGTATAATTTGGATAATAATAATTAAAAATATCGGTATCATTGAAAATGGATAAAGTCATAAATAAAAAAATAAATCATAAATTGCTAAAAATAATAGTTCCAGTAAGATTTTGCCTTACACCTACATCTTTTTTTCATTCTTATATTTTAATAAATGTTTGTTATCAAATATATCAAGGATTGATTTCTCAATCCATGACTAGATTGAATGTCATGACCCTACAGTTCCAGAGGATCCCCATCACCATTAGTCAATAAGGTTTGTAGAAATCACCCCAGGCATACCATCAATGTTTTATAGCCACTTTTTAATGTAGTGTTAATAAAATGACATTGAGAATAGTTATTTAAAACAATCTTATTAAAATTATTGAACAGGTATGACAAGATTACTTTCTTAATGTCCTAGTGTGAGGAAGATGTAAGCCATTTGTCCAAAGATAATCATATGCCTTATGCCCATACAAATGCAGTGTCAACGCGAATGATTTTTGATCAGAGTCATATGTTCTAATTTTTTTAAACTTTTCCAGAAATTTTTCTGTTAATTTATTGTTACATTAAATACTTGATGTGTATTTCATATAAAAACTTGATTATGCCAATTTAGTTAACTTGTTAAGCATTAGTATAAAATTGACTCTACTTGTAATGGTGATTGGTATGATGATGATGATCCAAGTCCTAAACAGGGTTTATTATTCACAATGTCATTATGCCCTTTCTAAGTTTTAATAAAATACATGGAATATTGGTGAATGCATTTTATATTTTTTGTATAGATAATGGTGCAATGTACAATGATGATGTGAATTGCTTCCTTGTGTAACTGATGACATATAAATATAACTAACTTGAAAACATGGGAATGCTTTCTTCAGCATTACCTTCCTTTCTCCATCATAACCCTTATAATCTTTATTACAGAAATGGTCACTGCATATTCTTGCATTTTTTGATGGAAGCCATTTGAAATCATTTATTTCCTATCTGATGCACTTAATCCAATAGTTTTGCATTTTTACATTTTGAGGAAATCTGAAATTTTATAAACTGTTACAGAAACTTGTGCATTTCTTAAGTATTGCTTTTAATAATAAAATGGTAATCCATGGTAGCATTATAAATTATAATAGTCTATAAAATATATGTAATTGTAAAACAAAATAGTTCTATTCAACGAGTATAGGGATATTGTTACATTTATTTTAGTGTGAAGTTAATTTGAAAATAAACCTGTGAAAAGATGCATCAGAAATTTTCTCATTTCTATTTATTATTAATGCAATTTTTAATGCAACAGGTAGGCATGTTTGTGTATAGCTACGAAAATGAAAATTTACTTAAAAACTAAATTATTGTATCTGACACGAAAATTAGTACAGAAAAAAAACGAAAGAATAAATGACAATATAAAAATTTAAACATTGATTGAAAGAGTTTATTCTAATTATATGGTATGGGAAATTCGTTGCGAAATCGTTGGAGGAAATGGTGTCAGCAGTAGTTATTTTACTGCATGGTAGTTAATCAGCCGGTATAAAGGTTATATTCAATTCCTATCAAATAAATTTGACAAAATATACACAGGCAGAATCATATAAACAGAACTAAATAAAGAAATAGATATATACATGTAGTTATAATACATTTATAATGTTGTATTTACACATTCAAATTGTAAAATTGTGTTATGGTGTAGTCAAATTATTTTGAATTCTCTCAGAAAATTTTAAACGTTTTACTACACTATATATACTAGTTATTTTTTTCAACAATTTAAAAATTTTATCAATAATTAAAAAAAAATTCAAATTGATTTCATTGCGATATCACTAATGATTTTTGTGACCTGACTGATTAAAAAGCATCAAATAGTGTTAAAATAGAGAGTTAAAATAGGATGGAGAATTTGTTATATTGGGATATTCGTTTAAAAAGCGAGCCAAATTTTAATATAAAAGCGCTTATAAATCTATGCATATTGGCTCAGCTTGGCTTGGCTCGGCTTGGAATCGGATGTTAAGCAAGGTGTGGTCTTAAACTATTTTGAATTCTCCCCGAAAAATTTGAACTGCGTGCGTACATATATAGTAATGGCTACTGTTGTTTTTTTTATAATGAATTTATGCATATTGGCTCAGCTTGGCTTGGCTCGGCTTGGAATTGGATGATAAGCAAGGTGTGGTCTCAAACAATTTTGAATTCTCCCCGAAAAATTTGAACTGCGTGCTTACATATATAGCACTGATTACTGTTGCTTTTATAATGAATTTTTATTATATATATATAAAGTGACTGGAATCCATGTATACAAATAATTAAATTATATTATATTAGATTATGTTTATATGAAAAGCAATATAGCAGATTCAACCAACCAACCAGAAAGTTTCGAAGGCGTTTGTTCGATGACTTCAATTTAGTACGGTTAGCATTGTTGTTAAGACTGTATGATAGTGTAGTACCTACATTAAATAAGTTTTTTACTGATGTGAATGATTGAAATGATGAAAATGTATGGTTGAAACGAGTATAAATAGGAGCTGAAAAAACGTTGAAATCAGATCAGGCATTTCTGCCTCGCTCGAGTCGGAGTGCCTGATCTCATTTTTTTATATTTATATTTTTTAAATTTATTTATTTTTATTTAATTTTATTTTATATAGAGTTATATAGAGTTTGCATGTCTGTGGTTTGTGTGTTGTATTTTTTTATATTTTAGGTGGGTTCTTTAGCGGTTGCTCATACATACATACATCATGTTTGTTTGTGTGGTAGTATTTTATGTTCTGTTTTACTCCTTTTTCTCTTTCTTCATGAGTCTTGAGTTAAGTTAATGAAGCATAGGTAGGTGAGGTAAAAATTAATTTATTATATAGGTAGGCTAGGGCATAAGGTAATTTAGTTACATAGGTAGGTTAGGGACTCCTATTCTTTTACTCTACTTGGTGGTGTGATTTTTGTTTTGTGTTTTTTTTTGTTTCACATCATACATTCAGCAGGTACGCGGTGGTTCCTGGTTTTAGTGGGATTTTTATTGTTTGAATGTGGTAGTATGCAGAGTTATATAGAGTTATATAGAGTTATATAGAGTTATATAGAGTTATATAGAGTTATATAGAGTTATATAGAGTTATATAGAGTTATATAGAGTTATATAGAGTTATATAGAGTTATATAGAGTTATATAGAGTTATATAGAGTTATATAGAGTTATATAGAGTTATATAGAGTTATATAGAGTTATATAGAGTTATATAGAGTTATATAGAGTTATATAGAGTTATATAGAGTTATATAGAGTTATATAGAGTTATATAGAGTTATATAGAGTTATATAGAGTTATATAGAGTTATATAGAGTTATATAGAGTTATATAGAGTTATATAGAGTTATATAGAGTTATATAGAGTTATATAGAGTTATATAGAGTTATATAGATACCGTTCTTTGCGGTTCTTTTCTTTGCCGACCGGTCGGCTTCTTTGTGTTTCTCTATTTTCATTTAAATTAATTGAATAAATAAGATTTGTCCATTCATCTAGGTTCATTCAGGTTCATTCATTCAGGTTATAGCTTCCAGAGGAGTTCGTCGTGGAGGATCAGAATGGTTGTGATCTCACCCTACGTTCAACCTTAACCCTAACTTCCGACTTTACGGTTTCTTAACGGTTTATTTTTTGCCAGTTTGCTGGCTTTTCCGGCTGGTGGATTTCACCGCGGCTCGTTTCTCTATTTTCATTTAAATTAATTAATTAAATAGGATTTTTTCATTTCATTCAGGTTGAAGCTTCTAGAGGAGTTCATCATCGTTCGTTCATCGTTCATCGTTCGTTCATTCAGTGGCAAAGAATACCTGCCTGACTGGGATACGTTTTCTTCTTTTTTTCTGTAATTTAACATTAAATAGGAATGCTCACACGCACACACACGCACACACAATTACATTAAGTAGCTATATAGGTAGGTTAGATAGGCCTAATTTTAATTGTAGGTAGGATAGATAGAGAGCATCCAACACTAATGTAGTTGAATAGGTAGGCAGCGTAAGTTTATCTCTTCTATTTTATCTTGCACCCACATTACACGCACCAGCGTATTACACAAACACACACATAAACACATATGTTAGTATTTGAGCGTAATTTTATTTTCATTACACATTCTAATTTATTATTACTAGGGTTGAGAGTAATTTAATTTCATAGGTAGTTAAGAGCAATAATGTAATTCTAGGAAAAATCTTGTAATGTAAATTAAAACGCTGTAAGTGTATCGATAGGTAGGTTAATTGTTAAGTTTTACATTATCATTATTAAGTTGGAGCCCAAGGCATTACGTAGGTGGTGGGGTGGGTGCCGAAAGGCCAATGAATTGGGCTCTTGAGTTTTGTAATTTTAGGTAAGCTAGGACCGTAATGTAATGAATAGGTAGGTTAAGGCTACGTTGTAACACATACTCATTAATAGATTTAGGGTTTAAGCTTTATATTATTATTACTAAGTTGGAGCCCAAGGCATTACGTAGGTGGTGGGGTGGGTGCCGAAAGGCCAATGAATTGGGCTCTTGAGTTTTGTAATTTTAGGTAAGCTAGAGCTTAATGT
>NW_008705432.1:389456-409320 GCF_000326865.2 Helobdella robusta | reverse complement strand
ACCTCTGTGCAGGAGGGAGAATGAAGGGGAACTTTCGACTATCGTACCATTAACAATTTATTATAGATTAGTTAAGGTAATTGAATAGGTAGATAGGATTATTTTTATTAAGCAATTTAAGATGCAGGCACCGCTAAGCTTTCTAATGAGAATTTTCTCTTTCTCCATTCCACGGGCTGTGTTTCAACAACAATCTCGAGGAGGACTGGCACCAGTTTTGGAGGACAACGCAGGAAACGGAAGGCACTCATCATTTTGCCTTTGTCGAATGGACGACGGTAAGTTTTTTTAACATTTTACTCTCTTTATTATTTTCAAATATTATTTATTTGCCATTATTTACATTTTATAATTTTTTGCTTCTAAGATTCTAACATTCATTTACTACTAAGCTAATAAAAATAACTTGTCTACAGACTGATGAGAGGTGGGCAGTGGTGGGCGTCAGCACGTTTCAGATGGTGGTCTCATGATGATCGTTCCGATGACAACTCGAAGAAAACAACGACGATTTTTGAAGTATGGTTTAGTTTCGTTGTTTTTATTTTTTTCATTCATTCATTTTGTCACACAATCTTTCATTCATCCATTAATTGACTCATTCTATTCATTCATTGAATCATAGATTGGTTAATTCATTCAATTACTCAATCATTCGCTCAATCATTTATTCGTTTGTTCTTTCGTTTTAACATTCATTTACTACTAAGCCAATAAAAAAATTTGTCTACAGAATGATCAGAGGTGGGTTGTGATGGGAGTCAGCACGTTTCATGATGGTAATCTTATGGTAAGATAAGTTGCTTCTTACTTTTTTTCAATGGCTTGTTTTTTATTTAAAAAAATTAACTTTTTCTTTCAATTTTGTTTTTCAGTATCCGGTAAAATTCATTTCCTCGGTGCGTGTCAGATGATGGTCGGTGCAATGGAGGTTTTTCTGCGGTCTTTTTCTGAGGTTTTCCACTTCTTCACCCACTACGTCCGTAGTGGGTGAAGAAGTTTCTGGAGGGTACGCGCGCGCACATTTACATACACGCGCGCACATAAATACAACACACACATACACAACATCCATTCATTCGGTGTCGTTGTTGTTATGTTTCTCTTCAACTTTCTATTTTCTTTACCGGACTTAATTTAATTCATAGGTAAGTTAGGGATTGAGATGAGTTGAGCAACTGTAGGTAGGCTAGGGCTTAACATTAGTTAAAAAGTTTCAAGTAAATTATTAACATTAACATAAATTAAGAGCTTCAAGTAAAATTAAAACGTTAAAATATGTAAAATAAATGAGTTGAGTTATCATTACAGGTAAGCTAGGGCCCTGAGAGTAATTTAATTGTAGGTAGGTGACCGACTACTATTCTTGCGACTTTTTAATATTTTTTTGTGTGTTTGTTTTCGCTTCTTAGCACCACACAACACCAACAAAACAAACTACAATTTTTTTTGTCGTCGCCTTAAATTTTACCATTTTTGAACAATCTTTTTAATAATGTCTATTTATTTATTTGTAAAATGTTGACTGGTTTCTAGTTTCTTATTTTGGTTATATAATTTTTGGATATTTCCTGATTTACTTTGTATATATGCATGCATGAATAATTTCTGTTTGGTATGTTGATTTAGTCATTATGATATGCTGTGAACTGTCCTTACTAAATATTCATGTTTCGTGATAATTATTTTTTATCGAACGATATTTTGTTATTTGTTTGTTTAAAATCTGAACTTTTTAAAAAATTTACATTTAACAAATTTTAATTTTTCGTCGCTTTTCATCTTTTGATGATATCAAATAAAAGCAACTGTTGTGTTTTTCTTTTCTTACTAAAATCTCGAATACAAACATGTACACATAAAGAGACACACATACATACAAACATACATACATACATACACGCATACATACATACTGCCATCATATATACGCAGTACGATAAACATTCATGTCATTTCTGTCAATGTATTTTAAGTATCTTATACTGTTAATCTTGTTAACTATGATGACGATCATCATCATCATCATCACAACCATCATCAACGGACAACAATAACAACAATATAATAACAATTACAACAACAACAACAAAATAAAAATAGTTGTTCTCATTATGCATTTCAAAAGCTTGCATTCTTCTTTTAATACAACCGTTATATATATATATATATATATATATATATATATATATGTGTGTGTGTGTGTGTGTGTGTGAGTTTGTTTGTGTGTGCGTGTGCGTGTATGTGTATTGTATATTTTTATCTATTTATTGAAACGTTATTTTTTACGCATACCCCTTGTCTCATTCTCTCTCTCTCTCTCTCTCTCTCTCTCTCTCTCTCTCTCTCTCTCTCTCTTACTTTATATATATATATACATATATATATACATATATGACTGGCTGGCTGGCTGGCTGACCGACCGACCGACCGACTGACTGATTGTTTGATTTTTTGATTGATTTATCTCATAGTATTGTATACATGAGAAAAAATCCGATTAAGCCAACCTACGGCTTCAGTAAGTTACTGTTTTTCACCTGACAAAAGCAATTTCTATATTTATATTGACAAAAATAATTGTGATATGAATATATTGATTTATTTAAAGCATTATATGTACAAAAAAGTGCTATCGTAAGAGTTCTATGAAACCCTGTAAGCCACTGCTGTAAGCCAACGTATGATTTCAGCAGCCAGTTTCTTATGAGCACCAGCAGAACGTAAAATATTCATTGAATATAATGAAGATAGTTGTTCAAATAACAATTTTAATTTATTTAGACCGTTTATTTCATAAGCAAACCAATTTGTAACATGATCGAATAGTGTAAAAAAAAGGGTGACTATAGTTCAATCCTACTAAGCCAACCTTCGGCTTCAGTAAGCCACCGGATTTCACCGGACCAAAAGCAATTTTTTTATTCAAATTAACAAAAATAATTTAATAATGCATAATTCTATTAATCATTATTAAAATTAAATAGAATTACTACAATGTTTTAAGCATATTAAATCAAGTAAATATCTCATTTACTTGCTCGTTAAAATCCATGCAATTTCGTAAGCCAACAATCCAAGCACGACAAATAGCCCGACCGATAGATCGAATTGATCGATTAGTCCTATTCTAGTTATGTGGTTTGGAGCAAGGTGAGACATTACTGAAAATAATTAAAAGTTGAAAAAATTGAGGTTCTTTGCATATCTCTGCTTCAACCCATAAGAAGGTGTTGTATGCACTCCCCTTGACAAAAACTAATATTGTGGCTCAGCGTGTTTTTTTAGAACATTATTATGCTTTATAATAAATTTGTAAGTCGATAAGTTTTGAGCGTCAGGTATGACATATAGACTAAACTTGTGACAGCCTGTTTTTTTAGAAAATTTATTATTTTTTATAATAAATTTGAAAGTCGATATGTTTTGAGCGTCAGATATGACACGATAAAAATAAACTCGGGACAGCGTGTTTTTTTTTGGAAATTTATTGTAAGGCGTCGGTAATTCGATAATGTTTGAACGTCAGCTATGAAAGTAATGTTAAAAACTAAACTTGTGACTGCTTGTTTTTAGGAAATTTATTATGATTTATAATCAATTTGTTAGTCGATCAAGTTTGAAGCGCAGAAATAGCACAAAAACTGAACTTGTTAGGCCTACTTTGCCCGTTTCCCAACTAATTTATTATAAGGCGTCAGAAAGTCGATAAGTTTGAGCGTCAATTATGATACAAAAATCAAACATGTGACAGCATATTTCTTTAAGGAATTCATTATAAGGAGTCAGAATGTTTGAATGATAAGGTTTGAACGTTATAAGTTTTGTGCGTCAAATATGACAAAAAACGTTGAATGGTGAAAAATATTTTCCGTGATACTGCGTCCAATGGTACCTTTTAGTTTTTCGGGTTTATAAAACCCAGAAGATTGCTTTTTCGGTGGCTGATATATTTTTAGAAGGGTGATTTAATTCTTCGTATGTGGTTGAAATATTTTTTTGTGGCCGCAATTCTTAATGGTGAAAAAATGTTTTCGCGTTAAGATGCGCAATTAAATTTTTCGAGTTTTGAACAATGGAAGTCTGTTTTTTCAGTGGCTGGTATATTTTTAGAGGTAATTTTATTTTACATAAGTGGTAGAAATATTTTTAATTAATTTTTCTATGTTCACCTTACTGTTTCTTTCTAATTATTGTTTCATAGTTAACACAATCATTATTTATACATACGTTACTGAAATATATTGCATACATTTCAATAACCAGTTTTTGTAGATGCACAATTTCTAGTAACACCTACCATACATTAACCAGATAGTTCTCTCTCTTCCCACGACTTCTATATAGGTCGGTTCACGGTACAAGGAGCCGAGTTCAGTCCTACAATATCATGTATAATTTATTTTTTCTATATATTTTATATTGGAATTTTTTTAAATTTGTGAATCCAGACTTCCAGAAGAATGAAAAGATTGAGGTTTTATGAAAAGATTCCGATTTTAGATTTTTAGATTTTATTGGGATTCATTACAGATTAGCATTAGGATTAGGGTGTTAGGCCGATTAATTAGATATTAGAATAGATTATCATATATAGTTGATTAGTGTTTTCTGTATTGTAAGTGCAGTCAATTAGTATCTTTAATAATTTCATTTCGTATGACATGAAAATGAAACTAACAAAGAAATATGTTGATGATTTGGCGTGGAGTTCTCTAATTTACCCAAAAGATGAATTTGATCTGGCTCTGACACTTCGAAGTGGCCAATCTTTTAGGTTCTTTTTTAAACAAATTTTAATTTACTCATATCATTTTTAACATATATATATATAATATAAATATATATTAATACATCTATGATATAGTGTATATATATATATATATATATATATGTATATATATATATGTTTTGTATGTAATATAAGTATGTAAATGAATGATAATATAAATATAATACTGATGATAATGACATAGTGATGGTAATTTAATAACTCTAGATGGCTAAAATATGATGATGGTAGTACTACTACTACTACTGATACTGCTGATCAATGGATTGGTGTTGTAGAAAATGATGTCTGGATCCTCAGACAAAATAGGGGTGTACTTCAGTACAAAATTATCAATGACAACAACATTAACAACTACATCATCAACAACAAATTTGACAACATCAGTAACAATGACAGTCCCATCCATAAAAATCCTAATATGGCCAGCTCCGACAGTTCTCAGGACTCTAAAATCAGGAATTATTTCCATCTAGATCTTTCTCTCCTGGAGTTACATAAACAGTTTACTGAAAAAGGTAAAAAAATAGTTGTATTTATTTGTATGTTTGTTTGTATGCATGTATGCATATGACTAAGTGCTTGTTTTTGTGTGTGTGTGGGGGGGGCATATATGTAGATAATATTTTTTTTAATTCAAAGATAAAGACTTCTTAACAAGATTTCCTAGCTCAAAAAGCGTTAGGCTACTTAGGCAAAACCCAGTAGAAGTTTTGTTTTCTTTCATATGCTCCACTAACAACAATATCAGGAGAATCTGCAACATGGTAGAATGCATGTGTCGGCTGTTTGGGGCTGTTATTGTCCAGGTTGTATGTATGTGTGTTTACCAATAATTTTTGCGACTGAATGGGTTCTTAAACCTTGTATTAACGTGATGTTGTTCTTACCTATTGGCCGCGACACCTCAATTTGAGTTTCTTGGTTACAATAATTGAGTTGTGTTATCTTAAGCCTTATTTGGCAGGCTACTGACGAGTCTCGTGAGAAACGAAACGTACGTCTGGCCTATGGCGGATAATAGTTTGCCAATAATTATATGTATTTGTGTACAATTTTTATTTGTATATGTTTTTGTGGGCTTGTATGTATGTGTGTATGTTTATATGTATGTTTGTATGTACGTTTGTTTGTGGGATTATATATATGTTTGTATGTATTTGTGCATGTTTGTTTGCCAGTAAATTTTGCTCATCTGATCTCAAGCAAGCACCTTTTGACGCTGTTTTTTTTTTGTTGAATTCATATGCTAGATATTCAGGCGCCAATCCATTTAGCGACATGAACATAATTAGACAAATTTTAAGCCTTATCCTTTTTTGATCGGTAACCAGTGAAGGTCTTTCAAAATCGGCTTAACATGATCGAACTTTAATTACCAGTTATTAACTTAGCAGCCCGATTCTGCAATGACGGTGATTTTGATCATTGAAAACACAATTTTTGAATAATGTTAAACTCAAAAATGAACGAAAGCTCTTTTTGAAATACTGCAGATTGATGGGAAGGCTTATCACAAATTTCCAACCGTCAGTAGTTTGGCTGAAACAAGTGTTGAGGCAGAATTAAAAAAATCAGGTAAGTTTTATTTATATTGTAGTTTCGTAATAAAATATATTTATAATAATTATAATGAATGAATGAGTGAGTGAATGAGTGAGTGAATTGAAATAATTATAGTTGGTAATAGTAATTAATAATAATAATAATGTTATTACTTCTGACAGGGTTTGGTTACAGAGCCAAGTTCATCAATGAAACTGCCAAAAAGCTTCTAAAAGAACATGAAAACAATAATAATAACAACGATGATAACAATAATAATAACATTAATAATGTTGATGATAATAATATAGATGATAGTGCTGATGGTCGCTGTGAGAGGTATCTATTTGGTCTTCGGAATGGCAAATATGACGACGCCAAAAAGATATTATTGCAGTATCCAGGCATCGGTCCAAAGGTTTATTATTATTATTATTATTAACTATCATTATCGATTGATGTGATTGGCCAGGGCAAAAATTTAAATTTCCACCAATCAGGTTGCAGACTGCATATGCCTCATGTCTCTCGACCAATTAAACGCCGTCCCCGTTGACACGCACGTTCGCCAGGTGGCGGAGAAGATTTATAATTTCAAAATGGAGGCCAAGTCCCTAACTACAAACTCCTATGATAAGATATGTACGGAATTTATCATGTCATTAGTGTTATTATTGTTGATGCTACTATTATTGTGATTGTTAATATTGTTATTTTATGTCTTCAAATGATAATATAATTAAATAATTAATTAATATTTTATTATTTTAAATGATTATTTCAACTTTAAAATTTTTCTCAAGCCACATTTTTTCAATCACTCTGGGGACGGTATGCCGGATGGGCACAGAGTGTAAGTTAACTTATCAGTAGAACAAGAAGTTTTTTTATAGTTTTATCTGGCATAGTTGTTAAAGTCGCCTGTTTCTGCTTCGCTCTGCCTGGGTTCGAATGCAACAAAAGGAACCCACCCTGTCTGCCACATGATTCGTGTGTGATGCGTCGTTTAGCATGTATTCGTACACGCTGTTTGGGTGTGTGTGTGTGTGTGTTGTTGACTCCTCCGAACTTAGGAAGAGTTTATTTGACCTTTAACCTTTTAATCTTCAGAGTTTTCCCTTTTTTCTGCTTTTTAAAAGTTTATTTAAGTCTTAATTTTGCGATTTTATTCATGGATGGTAGTAAAAAATTTTATGATTTATTAGTAATTGTCAATTTATTCAAACTTGAATTTCTATTCAAAGTAATGAGAATTATTATCGATATATATTCTTATAATAATAATTATAATTATTGTTTCACCTGACTTCAGATCGCATTTTCTGGTCAGTTGAATTTAGATGCTAATACTACAACATCATCTGTAGCACTACTGAAAGTTGCACGCAACAAACGAAAAAGAAAAAAATAAAATTGTTATTATTTTTGTTGTTGTTTATAATAATATGCACTCGAAATACGTAAAGAACGCCTGCACGAGATTGATTTCAATCATATATATTCGCCACGGTACCAAAGTATTCTGCTAAAATCTATAAACTAGAATGGAAAAAGTTTGTAATCAATCGTCATCTTATTTAAACTCTAACTCCTTGTTGCCTGTATCTCAATCTGGTTTCAGACTTGCTCACAGTACTGAAACTTTCTTTACTCAAAAATACATAATGGTATCCTTCTCTCTAATAACATTAGTAATCTCACTCTTCTCGCTCTTGACTTTTCCTCTGCTTTTGATACTGTTAATCATACTATTCTCTTGAGGCTGCTAGATCTTTCTTTTAATATTACTGATTCTTGTCTATCTTGGTTTTCTTCTTATCTCTGTAATCGTTTTTCTTCTGTTGTTCTCAATAATTCTACTTCTAACTCCTCTACTCTTACTTTCGGGGTACCTCAGGGTTCTATCCTTGGCCCTCTTCTATTTATACTCTATACTTCTGAACTACCTCGTATTATTAATAATTTTTCTTTCACTAGTCAACTATATGCTGATATTTCTAACATTTATACTTTTTCTCCATCTAATCTAAACACTCTATTACCATTTCTCTTATTATCTTACCTGATTCTAAAACTCTTGATGTTTCTTTCTCACAAGTTTTGTAGCCTAGGCTTTATCTTTGATTCTAGCGAATTAGTTTTTGAGTTACAACAAAAGGTAGTTTTTATTATTATTGTTGTTTCACGATCTCGACTCAAAACCCATCTGTTTGTAAAATATAAATAATTGCCACTCTTTGTTCGTGATCACAAAAATTTCAAGTCAAACAGATTTCATTGATTGGAACGGTCTTTATTATAACAAAAAAAAACGAACAATAATAATAAATAATAATTACGAAACGGTTTTTATTTGAAAGTATTAAATCATGGGAAGATGATGCTGTTAGTAGTTGAACATTTCTTGGCAGATGCCAACGCCGTGTTCGTCAAACTGATCCTTAGTGACGATGTGATTAGTGAAGTCCGGGGAATTCCCAAGTAAGCACCCACCCTGCCAACTAGCCTGAATAGGGCTGTGAATGAGTGAATTAATGGACGAAGGATCGAGTGAATTAGAGTGTATGCATGAATGGATTAATAAGGGCAAAGATATGTTAACTTTTTTGGAAGGCGAACGAATGAACGAAAGAATGGATTAATGATTGAATAAGTGAGTGAATGGATGAATGAACGATTGAATGAAACAAAATTAGCGAAAACATCCACCTATCGTCGAGTCGAACGTTTATTTCAAAGTGATCAGGAGCCAATGTTCTCAAATCTTTGAAACTGTTTCAATTGATTCAGAAGGGAATTTATTATTATTCTTAATATTTTTAGTAGTAGTAGTAGTAGCAGCAGTAGTAGTAGCAGCAGTAGTAGTAGTAGTAGTAGTAGTAGTAGTAGTAGTAGTAGTAGCAGCAGCAGCAGTAGTAGAAGTAAAGTAGCATTTGCATTAGTAGCAATTAGTGTCAGTGCTGTGCTCTTACAAGTGTCGTTATTGTCGCCGTTCGCATCATTGCGGTGATTCGCTTCAACGACAATAAATAATAATAAATTATATAAATAATTATAATAATGATAATAATAATAAATAATTACTTACACTCTTTCTCTGAATCCGGGCAAGCAAGAATTGCCACCAGTTAATATTATATTTAGGTAGAGAAATGGTTGTAACTCTGAAAACAATATAATAAGAATAATTAATAATAAATGGTAATAATATTTTATAGTAACAATTATAATGAATGGATAACAACAATAACAATGATTGATAGTAAAAGATAATAAATGAAAATTAAAGAAATTTCAAAACGCGCCCACCTTCGGGGCACAGGCCGATGACGTAAGCGATGGCTTCCGGAATTCCCATCTCGTGGATCCCTATGTCGGATGGATGGAAGAGAAGTTCCGGAATGGAGAACCTTTCGTTACAAACCCGAATTATCTTCAATTTGATTGGTTGATTAATTGGTGGGTTGGTTAATTGGTGGGTTGGTTGATTGATGATTTATTGGTTGAATGAAAGATTATATTGTTGGTTAGCAAAATGAGTTGAGAAATGAATGATCAACTGGTTGATAGAATAACTGATAAATTATGCTAATTAAACAACCTGCTCGGATGAATTAATCTCGGTGTCAGGCTCTTTGATATGACCTCTCTTGATATGCGCATAATCAGGCAGTACGTAGTCAAGGGCTATCTTGTTACTGGGGCCTTTCTGCCTGTTCATTAACATAATTTACTCAAGAATAACAAACAATGTATGACAGCAACAATAATAATAATGATAAACGAAGGAAAAGGATAATAATAATAACAATAATAATAACAATAATAATAACAACTTTGCGAGGTTCATATCGGCATAGAAATCCTGGGAGACGAAACATGTGTCCTCTTTCAGCTGGTTTATGACGTGCGTCTCATCCATGACCATCAATTGCCTATCATCATTATCATTATTATTATTATTGTTATTATTATTTTTATTATTAATGTTATTGTTGCTAATAATAGTTTTAAATAGGCTGAAAAAATATTTTAGAGAATTAAAAACGAATAAAAATTTTCTCATTAAAACCGTTGAAAGATGTTTATTTACAGCGTTGACTGACTGCATCTGAGGTTAGAATAATAATAATAATAATAATAATAATAACTGCAGCAATCAAAATAAAAATTAACCTGTAAGATATAACTTCTTTCAAGTGATTGGTCAGAATTTTTCCTCCAATGCTAATTCTGTATGTTTGTGGTGTGTGTTTGCGTGTGTGTCAGTGAATGTATGTGTGTTGTGTGTGTAGTATGCGTGTGTGTGTGTGTTTGTTGTGTGTGTACAAAATATCAAACAAACAAATTCATACAAGCATTAGATTGAATATATAAACACAGATTTAAACAGCAAACACAGATACACACACACATACACACAAACATATACCTCCTCATAGCCATCTTAACAGCCCTACCATTATGATATGGGACTACATGAGTGTACGAGTAGCCTGAATCAACCACCAAACAACAAAATAAATTCTTCTTCTTTCTCTGCTGTTTGTATTGGATTAGGTAGCTAGCTGGCGGTGATAATGATGATAATTATTATTATAATTATAAAATAATAAAAATAACAATAAAATAATAAAAATAACAATATAAATAATAAAAATAATTATGATCAAAAAGGGTGTAACTAACGGTTACAACGAAATAAAAATGGCACTTGGTACTCTTCGAAGAAAATTTCATCAATCGATTCTTGGATGGATTTGAAGTTCAGATAAGACTCTGTAACAATGAAGCCTGACTCTTCAAAGTTTACCTGATTTGTCGAGTGATCGGTTGTTTGGTTGGTAGACTGGTTAGTTGATTGTTTGGTTGATAGGCTGGTTATTTGATTGTTTGGTTGGTAGGCTGGTTAGTTGATTGTTTGGTTGGTAGGCTGGTTAGTTGATTGTTTGGTTGGTAGGCTGGTTATTTGATTGTTTGGTTGGTAGGCTGGTTATTTGATTGTTTGGTTGGTAGGCTGGTTAGTTGATTATTTGGTTGGTAGGCTGGTTAGTTGATTGTTTGGTTGGTAGGCTGGTTATTTGATTGTTTGGTTGGTAGGCTGGTTAGTTGATTGTTTGGTTGGTAGGCTGATTATTTGATTGTTTGGTTGGTAGGCTGGTTAGTTGATTGTTTGGTTGGTAGGCTGGTTAGTTGATTATTTGGTTGGTAGGCTGGTTAGTTGATTGTTTGGTTGGTAGGCTGGTTATTTGATTGTTTGGTTGGTAGGCTGGTTAGTTGATTGTTTGGTTGGTAGGCTGGTTAGTTGATTGTTTGGTTGGTAGGCTGGTTAGTTGATTGTTTGGTTGGTAGGCTGGTTAGTTGATTGTTTGGTTGGTAGGCTGGTTAGTTGATTGTTTGGTTGGTAGGCTGGTTAGTTGATTGTTTGGTTGGTAGGCTGGTTATTTGATTGTTTGGTTGGTAGGCTGGTTAGTTGATTGTTTGGTTGGTAGGCTGGTTATTTGATTGTTTGGTTGGTAGGCTGGTTAGTTGATTGTTTGGTTGGTAGGCTGGTTAGTTGATTATTTGGTTGGTAGGCTGGTTAGTTGATTGTTTGGTTGGTAGGCTGGTTATTTGATTGTTTGGTTGGTAGGCTGGTTAGTTGATTGTTTGGTTGGTAGGCTGGTTAGTTGATTGTTTGGGTGGTAGGCTGGTTAGTTGATTGTTTGGTTGGTAGGCTGGTTAGTTGATTGTTTGGTTGGTAGATTGAATTGTCATTTGAGAAAATGGTTGGTTCATGGTTGGTTCATGGTTGGTTCATGGTTGGTTCATGGTTGGTTCATTGTTTGGATGGTTGATTTATTTATTAAATGATATTTACTTACAGCCAGTTCATTCTTGCCAAACATGTGATCCCAGACTTGCTTCTCTATTTCCCAATTAGTTAGGTAACCCTGGACAGATAAATTTAAAAAATTAAATTAAAAAACAAGTAAAATTAAAAGTAAATTTAAAAAAAAATTTGATTGTAATTATATTATTTGAATTATTTTCACTATCATCACCATTACAATAACTATCATAATCATCACCATCGTCATCCTCATCATACTTTTTGAAAGGCGAGTAAGAAATAGAGGCCAGACAGATCTTTGCATTCGTCGATCTGGTTGCCGATAAAAATTCTGTTCCTAACTGTTTTTGCCTTGATGACACAGTTGGGGATTATTCTGTTTGATTGATGGCCAGTGGGCAGAGTTATGATATATATAAGTTAAGATATTAGTATTAGTTTATCAGATAAACTTTATCTTTTAGTTTTAAATCTTGTATTATCTGATCAATGAAAGTTAATTAAAAAAAATATTTGAACAGTATTTGATATTAATATTATTAATTAAATTAAATTAATTAGAGATATAATTAAATTAAAAGGTTAATCTAATGAATGATTTAATAAAAATAGCAAAAAATGAAAAATAGATAAGAATAAAAAGAAAAGAATAAATCAATAAACTTACTTAGGGTTCATCTCAGAAATGTACCCAACTTTGGCCGTATAAGCTCCGTTGTCCAACATTACGGTAGTCATTTTACTTTAAAATTTAATTTATTTTGGCGTAAAAAATGACTTTAAAAGAATTTTTAATTTAAATTTTTTTAAATAAAAAAGAATTTAGTGATCAAACGCGTGATTTTTAAGGATGATAAAGCTAAGAGAATTTTAGTAATAACAGAATTAACTTTTAAATAAATTAAAAGTAAATTGTTAACAACAAACTATTAAAAATAGTGTGGCGCTTAATTTTAATGAAAATTGTCATATTTCTCATATTAGCGTTTCACTCATAGTTTTTACACTTTGAACACATATAAAACTATCTAAACAATTCATTTAAAACAATGTAATATAAATTATTAAAACATTGAAAATTAATTGACCATCTTATACACGATGGAATAGGATGAACAGCCGAACAATCATATAGATAGATCATCACGGTCAACAACAACATCATGATTATTTGTATTAAAAATATGTTATAAATAATTTTGGACACAGTGAAAGGCAAAATAAATAAACCACCATTTCACACTAATTTAATATATAAACTTGAACATGTGTGTGTGTGTGTGTGTGTGTGTGTACGAAATCTGTAGTATGATTAATTGTATTTAAATAGCAAGTACAGCTACAAGTATCTAAACACTGGCTACAAGTATCAGAGTCATACAGAGACGTACAAAGCCATACACAGTTATATGGAGCCACACACTGAGTCTTATAGAAAGAAAATTAATCCCTTTCCAATGTTCTCATAATGTGAAGAGAATAAATTATAATTAGAATAAAATATAATTGTTAATAAGAAAAAAATGTATCAATGTTAATTTTCAATATTAATATCGGTATTTCCATTTTTACGCCCAAGAGATTGAGCTCTACACGAGTCTAGTAACTAACTACAACAGCTTGATTCAAAATATCAGTCACGTTCCAAAAAATTTGAACTATAGCATACATAGTGGCGTATCATTTGAAAAATTAGGAATAATGATTATTATTATTTAAATGTGTTATATTATAATTGTTTTATTATTATTATCGTTGCAAAATTTACAAATTTCAAGTGATTCAAACTTCAAGTGATGCATAAACAAAACGAACCAGCCCAGATGAATAGGATGGGAATTGTTGGGAGATAAGTCATAAAATACTATATCAACAATAGCAACAACAACAACAACAACAACAACAACAATAATAATAATAATCGGAATAATAACAACAACAATAATAATAATATCAAAAGATATAAATCGTAATTAGATGCAAGGAACTTTATAAAGGACGGAATCTTCATCGTTCTCTCTCCTTACAACGAATTCAAAACATTCGTAACCAGTACAAGCAGCTCCTGAATGAATGAATGAATGATCGAATGAATGAACGAATGAAATAGAATAAATGAATGAATGAATGAACAAAGTAACATTTATATAGCGCAGGCTTGCAATTGAATTTCCACAAACGGAAATGCGCAAGCCAAAAAATAAGGCACGGAAGAGGTGCTTTAGGAACCGGAGAATACCTTACGTAGAAAACAAATGAATAGACTACAATAATGAACCAATAAACTACAGTAGAACTATAAATAGCCCACCAAATTCCCCGCTTATAGAGAGGCCAAGTACAGCCCCTCTAGCTTCTGGATAATGTTTTTTCATTCGCTTCATTACATGCTCCGCTGCCTCTGAAGGTTTCATACCATTGCGCATCAATTCTACCATGTGAAAACTGCTTACGATGATGATGTTGTTGTTGATGGTGATGATGATGACAGTGATGTTGATAACGGTGATGAACATAGTAATGATGATGGAGGTGTTGGTGGTAAAAGAGTTTTTTTTTATAACCATTCACACACCAGCCCAGCCATCAGCAACTGTGGGTCTTATAAAGTATTGAACCAACAAATCAACAAATTAACCTATAACCACTGGCCAATATTAACCACCAATCCATATTAAATAACAAGAAACTAAACCACCCAACCAACCTCCTAACTAACCACACAACTAACCTAGGCAAAAACCTCATTAGGATATCACCATTTCCGGTTGCGCCAGCTCCGCCCACTTCATCGTCGGCGTAGGCCCCAGAACCAGGGATGGGCGAATCTCCAACTCGTCTGCAAATAATAATTTTACAAAATAATAATTTTACTCGTGACAACCCTCATCATTGTCGTTATAATTAATATTTTTATTATTCTAGAAGCAGGAAGAGAAGCCTCAAAATAACTGGCAACTTAACAAACAATCCCCACCAACCAACCCAGGTATCTTATGCTTCAAGCCGTTTGTAGAACATCCAACAGCCACCCTACCAAGCTGGTTCATGGCGATCATCGTGATGGTGTCGTGGCTGTCTGCCAGATTAGCAGCAGCGCGTTTCTGCTGGTCTGCAGGCAGGTTCTAAATGATCATCAGTACAATGGTTAATGAGAGTGTCGATGATAATCACACAAGTAACATCTATAATGCCAGCGCAGATAAGGATGATAGTAAAATAAGATTAATGGTAACAGCAGTAGCAACAACGGCAGCAGTAGTAGTAGCAGTGGCAGTAGCTGTAGTAGCAGCAGCAGCAGCAGTAGTAGAAGTAGTAGTATTAATAATGCTAGAACCTTCCAGAAATTTGGCAGACGGTTTTGTTCATCCTTCCACTTCCTCCACATTTCTAATGACTTTTCCGTCTGTAATGTTTCTCGTTTGAAACCCATCTTTACAGCAAAATCGGTTGCTAGTACCAACAAAACTGTTAAGTATAATATCCTTTAGTACTAATTTTTTTATTATAATTAATTACCCAGTTCTCCAACGAGCAAGGAATGTTCAGTATGCTTAAGAACCATTTTTGCTACCTTTGTGACATCTTTAATTTCCCTCAAGGCACCAACACAACCTACATCTAAAGTCAATCTAATGAAAAAACAAGTGTGTGTGTGTGTTTGTGTCTGTGTGCGTGTAATATATGAATAATTTAGTTAAATTTAAACCAACCCATCCATAACCATGGCATCTAAAGTGGTTTCACCATTTTCGTCTGGACTTCCTCCATAGCCCACAGTCCCTCTTGATTGAATTCGTTCGCTGTAACTGCAACCTTCCACTACTGCCTCTATCGGGTCGTCAGTTGATTTCAATACTCTCCACGCTGTTCAAATAAAGTTTAATATAAATTGATGATTGTACTCTTATTTTTGGTTATTTCAGAGAATCATTTTTTCTTTAATATTTAATTCAAAGTTTTTAAATTTAAAGTTTTCAAGAGGGTTTGTTTAAAATTTAAACATAAACTCTAACAGCTAAAATAAAACTAACAGATGTTTAAAAATAAGATGAAAGTTTAATTACGTTAGTAATTTAATAAAGATTTGTGATTTTAGAAAAACGACATATAAAAATAAAATAAAATAAATGATAATCCATTCCATACTTTTTTAATTTTTAGTTAGAGAAAAAAAATTAGAAATATTGGCCTTCATTAGTTGAGAAAGGTTCGTTCCAAGTAGTGGCAATGATGCTTCTGCCAGAACATTTTGACGCCATTTTTCCAATTTATTTAATTTTTTATTTTATTTTATTTAAAAAAAGAAACTAATTAATTAAGAAACGAAAATAGAAATTTCCACCGAGAAATTTATAAAATGTTTTTTCAATTAAATAACAAGGCGCTTAACTTTATCAGTCTAATTTCTACCCTTAGTATCATTATAGATGATATCCATTGGATATATATAATCCATGATATATCTACAATTATTATCAATTAATATTCTTACAAACGAAATCACTAATGATATATTCTGTATCTTATATGCGAATACGTGTGTAAAATTCACTCAAAATGAAAAAATTCCAATATCACCGTATAACTGAGGTTATATTTCAAAAACTGGTAAAACTATATATATATATATATAACATTTTTTTGAATATGTTGTGTGTGTGTGTGTGTGTGTGTGTGTGTCTGTGTGCACGTGTGTGTTTGTTTCCAAATGATTCAAATATAAATCAAAAACTACTTCTATTAATACTACCCGAAGAAGAACAACATTCATAAAATCCTCTAAACTCCTCCATGCATCCTAATTTACGATCGTCATCATCATCATCATCATCAATATTATCATCATTATCATCATCGCCATCATCATTATCACCATCGTTATTATTATCATTACGACAACTTTTATTGTACTTCTCATCTCTGGTGTCACTATCATCATCGTCATTTCTTTTAACATCACTATTTAAATTAACAACATTATTATTATTATTAATATTATATGTATTGTTATTATTATTGTTATTAACATAAGTTTTATTATTATTATTATAAGTATTATTATTATTATCACCATAATTTCTACGCGCGCCAGCAGCACTGCAGAAGCTTCCACCATTACTAATTCCACCAAAATTCACCCCAAACCCGCAACCCTCCATGCCCTCATCGAGGTCGTCATCATTCTGGCACCCCTCAAGTCTCAGAGAGGTCTTCACCCTTTTGTCCCTCTGTCGCCTGTTACAGAACCAGACTCTGACTACTTCCTTGTCTAGACGGAGCGTCTGGGCCACTTGGAAAATTTCGTAGGAGGTGGGCTTGGGCCGTCTGAAAAAATGGGCTTCAAGGGCATCCTTGGCCCTTAAGCCGATTGTTGTTCGTCGTTTTCGGCGTCTGTCTGTTTGTTTGTTTGTTTGTATGTATGTATGTATGTTTGTTTGTTGTTTGGTTGTGTTTTCGTATTGTTATTATTCTCATCATCGTCGTCGTCGTCGTCATCACCATCATCATCTCACCTAATTTATCATCAGTGATATTCTTCTCAGCATCTTCCAGCCATTGCTTCAAAATTGGCCGCAGCTTGCAAGCGTTTTTGTAGCTGAGCTGGAGGTTCTCGAATCGACAAATTGTCGTTTGGCTAAAAACCGAGCCGTGGATTTTAGCTAAGCTATTTCCTATGAGCGTGCGTGTGTGTGTGTGTGTGTGTGACTGTGCATGTGTTTATTTGAGTGTGTGCATTTGTGTGTGTGTATTTTTATGTGCGTGTGTGTGTATATATATATAAGTTTAAAACAAAACCAAAGCAAGCGGAAATTTGAATAATTACGAATGAGTAAAAATCATTACAAGGCATTACAAATCCTTACAAATCATTACAAATCCTTACAAAATCCTTATAATAATCACTCATTACTTACAAATTAAACTTCGAATTCGTTTACCCACCGACATTAGTCTGAGTAAATCCGAGCCTTATTCGCCGAGTTTTGAAACTAATGGCGAACTTTTCGAGATCTTTGAGTTCGCCCCCAGTGCACGTCACGTGGTCTGCGTTAACCATTTCCGGTGTGTCTAATTGCTCAATGTCTATATCTACGTCATCGTTGTTGTTGTTTTTCTGGATGATGTTGTTGATGTTGTGGATGAAGCTGCTGTTGCTGCTACTGCTGCTGCGATTAAAGTTGTTGTTGCTATTGAAGTAAAGGTAGTTGTTGATGTCACTGAAGTTGTTGTTGTTACTGTAGTTGTTGTTGTAAATATGACCATAAACATCATTATGCATAAATTTGAAATTAGTATTGCAGTCCGTAAAAATGTTGTTGTTGTTGCTGCTGATGATGTTGTTGCTGCTGATGATGATGTTGTTGTTGTTGTTATTGTGGTTATTGCTGTTTATGTTTTTTTTGTTGCTATTAATGTTTTTAAAGTTGTTGTTGTTGTTGTTGTTAACAACGCTAAAATCATCATAGTAATCGCGGTGAAATTGTTTGTTTCTAAATGCGTATATATTATTATCATTATTATCATTATTAATACTGTTGATGTAGTTGTCGTTACTGTTGTTGTTATTATTGCTAGTGTTGTTATTATTTTTATTATTATTGTCGCTGTTGTTGTTGTTGTCATCATCATCATCAATGACTTCAAGATATTTACCATCCTTTACATCATCATCATCGTCTTCGTCGTCGTCATCTTCGTAATTACCATGATGGTGATGTAATGATAATGATGAAGACGATGATGATGATATTGATGATAACGCTTCTAAAACTCTTGGTAGATTTGAAAAGAAGGATGATGATGTAAATGTTCTTCTTGATAATGATGATGATGATGTTAATGTTCTTGATGATGATGATGATGATGATGATGATGACGACGACGATGATGATGATGTTAATGTTCTTGATGATGATGATGATGATGACGATGATGATGATGATGATGACGACGACGATGTTTTGTGTAAAAGTTCATTTATACTACAATTTTCTCTTGGAAAATAATTTGTGTTATTATTATTATTATTATTAGTAGTAGTAGTAGTAGTAGTAGTAATAGTAGTAGTAGTAGTGGAAGAAGTGGTAGTGGTATTAGAAGTAGCAGTAGTGGCGTTTCCGTCCTTACCAATATCACAACGAAAGCAGTGTTTGAAATTCGCACGATGTATATACTTTGATAATAATAAGGGGTTTATTTTAAAGAACCTTTCGTGAAAATAAGAAGACATGTTGTTGTTGTTGTTGTAGTTGTTGTTGTTGTTGTAGTTGTTGATGTTAATATTGCTGCTGTTGATGTTGCAAATGTCATTAATGTTGTTGTTGTTGACGTTTGGGAGTCTTTGAAAATACTTAAAATTTGATGAAATGAATTTAAACTGTTGTTGTTGTTGGTGGTGGTGTTTGTGTTGTTGTTGTTGTTGTTGGTAATGATGATGATGTTGATAAAGATGATGGTAAAAATTTTGATGATGATGATGAAGATGGTGATGATGATGGTGTTGTTGTTGTTGATGATGATTCAAAAAGTGCAATGATGATAACTGATGTTGTTGTTGTTGTTGATGTTGTTGTTGTTGATGTTGTTGTTGTTGATGTTGTTGTTGTTGATGTTGTTGTTGTTGATGTTGTTGTTGTTGATGTAGTAGTATTAGTTGTTGTTTTTGTTGTAACTCATTCATTCTATATAGT
>NW_008705432.1:384493-387330 GCF_000326865.2 Helobdella robusta | reverse complement strand
CCACAAACATACATACATACATACATACATACAAACAAACATACAAACAAACACACAAACGTACATACAAACAAACATACAAACATACATACATCATCATCGTCATTCAGTTATCGAGTCTAATGCATTTAAAATCCCAACTTATTAACAACATTTATTCCCGGGATTATCAAGATGATTGTGGCCGTCATGATGATGATGTTGTTGTGGTGGCTGCTCTGCTGATGATGATCATGTGGGTGATGATGATGATGATGATGATGATGATGTAAGTGATGATGATGATGATGAGGATGATGATGATTAGAATTGTGATTTTGTAATGATGATGACGACGATGGGTTTGTTTGAAGTTGTGGAATAATAAATATTCTTCATCTTTCAAGAAGGTTAACTCGCTCCATGGTTGAAGCATGGAATCCTACAATAAATAGCTAGTTATTATTGTAGAATTCCATGGTTGAAGTCAGCTCTTCGAACTTCTACCTACACACAGCATATCGATTGGTTTGTCGGGTAATTTGAAGTAGAAACCACTGCAAAACTCTAATCAAGATGTGAATGAAAGCACGGAACCATGTTTCCAACGAAGATCCGTTCAAATCTTATCCGACTTTGTTCTTTCATTGAAAGACTGCTATCCATCCATCTATCCTTCCAGAATGAAGGTTGCAGATATGCTGCTGCTGATGATGGTGGTGATGATGATGGTGGTTGTGATGATGATGGTGGTGATGGTGGTGATGATGATGCTGAAGACGCAACTACGCCCTTATCCAGTTAATCCTTTCTTATAAACATGCTAATTTCTTTTCAATAACCCACATACACAGACACACACACACACACATACACAAACACATAAACACACACACACACACACACACACACAAATTCATAAACAAAATTACACGGATATAAAAAAATATTTTGTAAAATTTATAACCGAACGGTTTCAAATATTTTCTCAAATATGAATCGAACAGTTTATCAAATATGTGTCAAACGTTTTGCCAAACTTATTGCCAACTTAATGAGTATATTTCGTCAAATTTGTGTCGGTTATTCTGTTGAATAGTTTGTCGAATATCTTGAATGTCGAATAGATTTTCCGATATCTGTCGAATATTTTGTCAAGTTTGAGCTTACTCTGATTTTTTTTTTAGATTTTACAAAATGGTCGCTAGTTCTTCTAGTGTTATAAGATTCTGCTGCTGTACATTTGGTTTTGTTTTTGGTTGTATGCTTTCTGTTGTATGTTTGTTTGTATTTTATGTCTTCTTTTGTTTTCTTCGTTTTTGTGTCAATCAATCAATCACTCGGCCAATCCTTCATTCATTCATTCGTTTTTTTTATTTGTTAATTCGTTTCGTTCTTTCATTCTTACAATGATCTATCAATTAAATAACTCATCAGTAATTCATTCCTTTATTTGTTCACTCACTCATTCATTCAATCATTAATCCATTCATTCATTGATTCGTGAAATAAATTTCTAAGGTTCTACATGTTTTTAATTAGTGCAAAGCAGTTTATTAAACTTTCATTTATGATAAATTAAAAAGTTAAACTGAAAACCTTAAACCGTAAAAAAATCAATTTTAGTTCATTATTCTAGCCAAGCACTTCAACAGCTTCGCGAGAATTTTCGCGAATTTTTCGGGAGAAATTTTTCGGGAACATTTTTTCGCGAATTTTTCGCTTCGAAGCTTCCAATCGTCTGTTTATTGAACTGTTAAATCAGATGATGTTTGTGGGCATTGTTTGTTCTTTGTTTACGTTGTTTATGTTTTTGTTGTCTATGTTTTTTTGCCATTTGCGTCTGTAGTTCTTTGTTTTTGTAGTCTTTGTTGTTTGTGTTTTTTTTGTTTGTTCAGATTTAATGTATATAACAAAGATAAAAAAAACCCACTAAATATAAGAACTTCATATTAAAATAAATTGAAATATTGAGGAACAACAACAACAACAAACAGACAAAAATATACAAACATGATAAACATACAAAACAATATTTCTCGGACACTCAACAGTTTGAGATACAACTGTAAACATAGTAATAGCATCAACAACAACAACAACAACAACAACAACATCATCATCAACAACAACAACAACAACATCATCATAAAGCATACAAACACAATGACCATTCCAACAAAAACATGATGTGTCGCCATGTTTATTTCATCATAAAGTTATAATAACAATCATCATACCAGAAGTGCAGATAGAGAGAAAGAAAGAGAGAGAGAAAGAAAGAGAGAAAGAGAGAGAGAAAAAGAAAGAGAAAGAAGGAAAGAGAGAGTGAAAGAAAGAGATAAAAGAGAGAGAGAAAGAGAAATCCATGAAATAAAGCACGTGAAAGAATGTAAGAGATAAAATATAAACACATGTACATTGAAGACACAAACATACATACATACAAACAAACGCAAACACATACAAACAAACAAACATTGAAACACATAAACATACAAACAAACAAACATGCAAACAATCTTATATCTGTAACGTGCAAACAATACAATACACACTTCAAGACATCATAAGTTAGATGATAATTTAAAACCTAGGCAGATAGGATTATTTATACAACTAAGCAATTGAGATGCACAACGTTAAGCTTTCTGATGAGAATCTTTTACTTTTTCATTATTACCCCTTTTGTAAAGGTCAGCTTTGATGTGCCGGGGCAAGAGAGCTTCTCACTGAATGCCCTTCCAACAAGTCTTCTCCTCCTTCTTCTTTTTCTTCACTTGTTTGTTCTCTTAGAAAATGCGATTTTCTATTCTTGTCTTGCTTGCCTACGGGGGCTTACGTGGAGTTATTCACGA
>NW_008705432.1:372300-377998 GCF_000326865.2 Helobdella robusta | reverse complement strand
CAAACATACATATATTCACACATACATACAAACATTCACACATACATACAAACATTCACACATACATACAAACATTCATACATACATACAAACAAACATACAAACATTCACACATACATACAAACATTCACACATACATACAAACATACATACAAACATTCACACATACATACAAACATTCACACACATCATCTCAGGTGCGACGTGTGAAGTTAATGACATGGAAAATTGTAGAAAAGCAGGTGTGTATGTGTGTGTGTGTGTGTGTGTGTATGTATGTATGTATGTATGTGTGTGTGTTTGTGTATGTGCATGTATGTGTGTAAGTGTGCGTGTGTATATATATGTGAATGTCAGTTTTTAATTTTTTTTAATTTTTTCTTTTAGCAACGGAGAATTTTTATAACAGCTTCAACAACAACAACTTATATCACCACTCCTCTTCATCATCATCGTTGTCCCATCTTTCAGTATCATTATCGTTACTACCATCATCATCATCTTCGTCATCATCATCATCTTCGTCATCATCGTCATCAATCGGTCTTGGAGTATGCAACGACAAACCCTATTTGACTTTCACGCAAACTTGCAAGGTCAACAGGTTTCCGCCGGAAGTCGGCCATTGTTGTTGCAGCCACAATCACGTGATACTTTGCTGCCCTTACAAACAAACCTGGTACTATTTCCGCTGCAATGATGTCACCGATGTAGTTGGGTTGGTGTGTTTGTTGTTTTTTAAAGTTGGGCTACGAGTAGTTAGATCTAACATAGCAACCAACCTGTCTGTGATACGCTGATTCACGTGTGTTCATTTGAGCTTTGTGTGTTTGTGTGTGTGTTTGTATGTGTATGTGTGTGTGTGTTTGTGTGTGTGTGTGTGTTTGTGTGTGTGTGTGTGTTTGTAAGTGTTTGTGTGTGGTGTTTGTGTGTGTGTGTTGTTGGTGATGAGAATTACCTATGAGGAAAGAATTATTATTATAATTATTAATATCTTTACTGTAATAATAATAATAAAAATAATAATAATAATATTTCTTTTTTGTTTGTTTTGTTTATTTATGATGTTAACTTCTCACGGGCCTGCCCGATAGAGAGCTTCTTAGATTTAATCCTTCGTTTGGCAGGTAGCATGGAGATTTGATGAATGTATGTTTGCATCTTTGTATGTTTGCATCTTTGTATGTTTGTTTGTCTGTTTGTTTGTTTGAATTGTTTGTTTGTATGTTTATTTGTTTGTTTGTTTTTTTATATGCATGTATTTATGGCTATGCGTATTCACATGCATTAATGAAAATATTTGTTTATATTTTATTTCATCCATTCATTCATTCATTCATTCATTCATTCATTCATTCATTCATTCATTCATTCATTCATTCATTCATTCATTCATTCATTCATTCATTCATTCATTCATTCATTCATTCATTCATTCATTCATTCATTCATTCATTCATTCATTCATTCATTCATTCATTCATTCATTCATTCATTCATTCATCCATTCATCCATTCATTCATTCATAAATTAATTCATTCATTCAATCATCTAACCATTCATTCATCCATTCATCCATTCATCCATTCATTCATCCATTCACCCATTTAATACAATCTATATTCTTGGCGCGATGTGGTCTATATCAGAATTTTGTCAATGCGTCCCTTGATTTCGTCAATATGGGCAGAAAAAGACAACGAAGACGATGATGATAATGATGACGGTGATGATGATGATGACGGTGATGATGATGGTGGTGATAATGATGACGATACAAACTCCAATCATCATCATCATCACCATCATCAACATCACCATCATCATTATCATCATCATCATAATCATCATCACCATCATCATCACCATCATCATCACCATCATCATCACCATCATCAACGTCAGCTTCCTCCCCAGCCACCCACGCCACGGCAGCTACAACTACATGGACCCACACAGCGACAGCAACTACATTAGCCACAGACATCAGCACATCGTCACAGCATCAGTCATCATCATCGTCGTCGTCGTCCTCATCGTCATCGCGGCTATTATCACCAAACGACGAATACAAAGTGGTCAGTGGTGTCATGGCGTGGCTGGCCACAACGATTGCAGTGGCCGCGGTAGCGGTTATGATGACGATGTTGGGGCTTTCGTGTCACGTGATGCTACCCCGAACAAAATGGCGGAAGGTTCATTTGTTGTTGTTGTTTTTGTCGAAGACTATTGTGAGGATGATGATGATGAGGATGACGACAACGACGATGATGCTTCTGATGCTGTTGTTGTTGCTGCTGTTGCGGCTGACGACGACGACGATGATGAAAATGATGAAGATGGTGAAGAATAAGAAGATGGTGATGGAGTGTGTTCTGGATGTTTCCATTAATTCACTGTATTTAAATGTCATTTATTTTTAATGAGAGGTTTGTGACTGTTGGTCTGTCTGCTGATGGTGATGAAGATGACGCTGATACATACATACAAACATACATACATACAAACACACATACATACAAACAAACAAACAAACAAAAATACAAACAAACAAACATACAAACATACGACCATACATACATTCGTACAAACATACATACAATCATACATACAAACATACAAACATCCAAACATACATACAAACATACATACATACATACATACATACATACATACATACATACAAACATACAATGTTTACCCACAAAATTTTTGTCAACCCTTCTTCGCATGTTTGTTCAACATGCCTACTAATGTTATTATGTCTCTCTCCTCTTGGAATGTATGTGTGCGTGTGCTGGTATGCGTGTGTGTGTATGTGTGTATATGTATGTATGTGTATCTGTGTGTGCGTGTGTGCGTGTGTGGGTGTTTAAATTTAAGCATTCACGTGATCGCATTCACTGGTAGATAGATATGAAACTCCTTTTTATTTTTTGAATAGATAAATGTCAAGAATAATTATTGAATAATAATAATAATAATAATATATTATTAATTAAAATAATAATAATAATTGAATAATAATAATTATTATTAGGGTGAGGATAAATAATAAAAAATTATAGTAATAAAAAGTTGGAAAATAATGAATTTTATGGGAAACTCGACACAAAATAAACAAAGGATGAAGAAGGAGTTTTTTTACCGCAATTTAAACGAAGAAAATTCTTCTCCTCTCTCTCTTTCTCTCTCTCTCTCTCTTTCACCTTTTCTCTATCATCTTCTGTCTCTTTTTCTCTCTATTTCACCTTATCTTTCTCTCTCTCTCTCTCTCTTTCACTTTCTCTATTTCTCTCTCTCTCTCTTTCACCTTATCTCTTTCTCTTTCTCTCTCTTTCACCTTTTCTATTTCTCTCTCTCTCTCTCTCTCTCTCTCTTTCATCTTCTCTCTTCCTCTCTTTTCTATCTTCTACCTTCTAAAATTTTCCCATCTTTCATTCTATCGTTTCTGCCTCTTCTTTTTCTCTAGTTCAATTTCCTCTCTCTTTAATTTTATCTCTCTCCCCTGATTGTTCTTTGTCATCATCGTCGACACCATCGTCATTATAGTCACTTGTGTCATCACCATAATATCTTTCCATCCTTTCAAAAATGAGAAAAGATGGTGATGACGACGAAGATGGCAAACACAAGAACATAAGACACCGTTTAATATTAAACACTAGCCAATGCAAACATACAAATATATTTTAAGTATGTATGTATGTATGTGTGTGTGTGTGTGTGTGTTTGTGTGTGTGTGTTTTTCCCCAACAAAGCAAAATATGGAAATTATATTTTGTCATAAATGCCCAGACTGACATAACATAAAATAACTTTTACAAAATTATTTAGGCAATAATATACACTTTTATACAAACACACACACAAACACAAACATACATACACACACACACAAACATATACACACAAACATACACACACACACATACATATGATATGATTATTACTTCCCTATAGTTCTAATCAATTATGGGTTCATACATACATACATACATACATACATATATACATACATACATACATGCATACATACATACATACATACATACATATATACATACATACATACATACATACATACATACATACATACATACATACATACATACATACATACATACATACATACATACATACATACATACATGTTCTCATTAGATGCATGGGCTGGTTGCAAATTTTTTTTTTCTACGAGGGTCTCTAAGGAGCCATTTCTCATATATTCATTGAACTCTATTTACATTTCTTTAAATTATAAATTCATGGAAATGAGAATATATAAACTAATAATTTATTACTATTATTCAAAAGGGAAAATGTGAGAGAAAGAGTGAAAAAAAAGAGGGAAAAAAGAAGAGAGAGAGAAAAAGAAAGAGAGAAGGAGAGAGAAAAGGAGAGAGAGAAAAGGAGAGAGAGGGAGTGAAGGAAATGAAAAAATTTGAAAAAAGTGTTCAGCCAAGGACAAAATTGTGAAAATGAACAAAATTTAGATAGAAGAAAGAGAGATTAAAATAAAGAGAAAAAAGAGATTAATGATAAAAATGGAAGAAAGAAAATGATGGAAAATCAGAGAAAGAGAGAGAGAGAGAGAAAGAGAGAGAGAGAGAAAGAGAGAATAAGAAAGAGAGAGGAGGAGAAAAAAGTTTATTTCTCTTTAATTTTTAATTCACCATTATTTTCCATTGGCTGTGATGTTAGCAACGTCTTCATGGTTATTGTTAAAATTTTTAAGTTTATACCATATCTGACTGGAAGCCAGTGAAGTGACCTCAGACTGTTGATTGAGTTAGTCTGATGTGTTGGAAATATGATGCTCAGTGCGATACGTGAAATCTTCTTCGTCAGTTTTTGAAGACGATTCACTTGTTGTTGTGTGGCGGGTAAAGCCGTATAACAAGCTGTTGCATTAGTCTAGCCTAGACAAGAATAGACATCGTATTAGTGATGAGGCTACTGTAGTGATTGTTGGGAATGGTCTGATGTGGCTTGCTGCTCTGAGGGGATAGCTGTATGCTTGGCTGGTTGAGTTGATACGTCTATCAAAACTTAACCTTCCTTCGAGTATGACGCCGAGTGATTTTATTTGCTTGCTTAAAGTAATTGAAGTAACATTGATGTACATTTTGTCAATAACATTAAATTGCCTTAAGTTGATGAGATGTAGCCAGCCTGATAAATTCAGTCTTTGAAGGATTAAGTTGCATGTTGTTGTGCAGAATCAATCAATGGACTAAAGAGATAAAGAGATACATGATGTTAAATTATTGATATCAGGAGTTGGATTGCGAAGATTAATGGTATAGAATGATTGTATGTCATTGGCATATTGATGGAGAAGTATTTTGAACTGCTGAAAATATGGCTTACTGGAGAAATGTAGGCAGAGAAAAGCAGTGGGCCCAGAACGGAACCTTGTGGCACATCTTGTTTTAACATTTATATTGAAAAAAACAACAATGATAAAAAACACTCCCACAACATCTGAGTGATAATAAAGTACATTTTTTCAAACTAAACAAAAAAATAAGGAAATTTCTCCCGCCAAAAAATGCTTTCCCGCCAAAAACATTAATGGATTAATGTTTAAAGGAAATTTTGCTCCGATGAAATTTTAATGGTTTCTCACACCCACACTGTAAAATAAAATAAATTGTAAAATAAAATGATAAAACTACTCCCTCATTCTCTCTC
>NW_008705432.1:367043-369112 GCF_000326865.2 Helobdella robusta | reverse complement strand
TTGTTGCTGGTGTTGTTGTTGCTGGTGTTGTCGTTGTTTATGTTGTTGTTGTTGATGCTGATGTTGTTGTTGTTTTGGTTGTTGTTGATGATGTTGTTGTGGTTTTTGTTGTTGATGATGTTGTGGTTGTTGTTGTTGATGCTGATGTTGTTGTTGTTTTGGTTGATGTTGTTGTTGATGATGTTGTTGTGGTTGTTGATGATGTTGATGATGTTGTGGTTGTTGTTGTTGTTGAGGTTGAAAATGATGATGTTGATGAAGTTTTTGTTGTTGATGATGTTCATAATGTTGGTCATTTACGTCAATAGAATGGTGACAAAAAACGAACGAAGGAACTCGCGAACGAACGAACGAACAAACAAACGAACGAACAAACGAACGAATTAAAAAATGAATTAAATATGAATAGATGGACGGACGTTGGTATGAAAGGAATAATCATGATTCTTCTAAGATACTTAAGAACGAGGAGAGGAAGAAGTTCGGTATAGAGCGTCAGAAGATGGATTGATTGAGTGGGTGATTGAGAGAAAGAAAAAAGGAATAAAATAATAATAATTATTATTATTATTACTATAATTATTATTGATATTTATATTATAATTATAATTAATGATAATAATGACAAAAATGAAAGTGAAGAAGTTTATTAAAAAATTGTAAAAATATTTCCTAGCATAAGATTTATGGAGCGAGAGAAAATAACAACAATAACAAATTCATCATTGTAATTAAATTATTATTGTTTATTATTATTTATTTTTATTATTATTCATTATTCATCATAATCATCATCGTCTTTGTTGTTGTGCGATATGATGGATGGATTGTGATCATCTATGAAAAACGGAGAAGTATTATTTTGTTTGTATGTTTGTATGTATGTATGTATGTATGTATGTATGTATGTATGTATGTATGTATGTATGTATGTATGTATGTATGTATGTATGTATGTACGTATGTATGTACGTATGTATGTACGTATGTATGTATGTATGTATGTATGTATTCAACAGAACTGGCAATAATAGAACTCGTAAGGAAAATTGGAAAGCTTGCGGAGAAAAAACAATTCATCGTAGGAACATGTCTAGATCTGTCGAAAGCTTTCGATTGTATTGATCATTCCATTCTGTTGGGTAAACTTGAACACTATGGCATAAGAGGAACGACTTTGAAATGGTTTGAAAGTTATTTGTCTGAAAGAAAGCAGTTTGTCAGCTGGGGAAATAAAAATTCAACATTACAACATAATGGTGTTGGAGTACCACAAGGAAGTATCTTGGGACCACTACTTTTCATCTTGTTTATCAACGATTTGCCAAATGCATCGAACTACTTTGATTATGTTTGCTTCGCAGATGACACCAACATTTTTGGTAGCGGAACTAGCATCGATGGTGTTATTGACCGAACAAATGTTGAATTAAAAAACGTCGTCAAATGGTTCAACGACAATAAATTAGCACTGAATACTTCAAAAACCCAAATGATCGTCTTCGGTCCAGTGCAGTGTTTAAACTATAAAGAACCGTTCAAAATCACAATTAACAATCAACAAATAGTCGAGAGCAAAATAGTAAAATTTTTGGGTGTCCTCTTAGATCGGAAACTAACGTTTAAACCCTACGTCAATCACATTTCCACCAAGTTGGCCAGATCAATAGGAATAATTAAAAGAATAAAGTTTTATCTCCCAAAAAAATGTTTAAATCTTCTTTATAACGCCGTCTGTCTGCCCCATGTATCATACTGCAACGTCATTTGGGCCAGTGCTTACCCATCAACTACCATGTCTGTAAAAGTTCTGATGAAAAGAGCAATGAGGATCATCACGCTTTCTCGAAAAGATGCTCACACACCTCAACTGTTCAAATTAACTAATAATTTAGATTTTGATAAATTAAATTTATATTTTACAGCCAATTTTGTATATAAACAACTATCAAACAAACTTCCTTCTATTTTCAATAATTATTTTATTTCGATATATAATTCCAGACGTCAATATAATATATTAGCAAATAAATCAGAAACATTCATACTTTTTTCTCATATCATTTGTA
>NW_008705432.1:351445-356445 GCF_000326865.2 Helobdella robusta | reverse complement strand
TTATTCTATATTTTATAGGTAGCCAGTGCAAGAGAACAAGATATGGAGATATATGAGAGGGGCACGAGCAACCCTGATCATTCCTCTTGACTGTTGTTATTATTATTATAAATATAATTATTATTACAAATATAACTATTATTATTATAAATATAAATATTATTATAAATATAATTAATATACTGTTGTTATTATTATTATTATAAATGTAATTACAAATATAATTATTATTACAAATATAACTATTATTATAAATATAAATATTATTATAAATATAATTAATATTTTTATCCTTATTAGCATCGTGGTTGGCGTTGAACTGGGCTAGGCTGGGCAAACTGCGGTAGTAGTATTAGTTGTAGTAGTCGCTCTTGTAGTAGTGGCAGTTGTCTTAAACACCTGGTACAAAAATATTTTTTAACATGAAAAATACAACTATATCCTATTAAAAATATTTAAAATGCCATATCCATATTAATTATTATTATTATTTGATAAATTATTATGATAATATTTATTATTATTATTATTATTTCATAATAGGTTATCTTCATTTGATAAACACAAATACCGCCTTATCAAGCGAACAGAAGCAAACAGTAAATACATTTGTAATGTTTGTGTTTGTATTTTTGTATTCATGTATGTATGTTTGTGTGTCTGTATGCTTGTATGAATATATGTTTGTTTGTTTGTTTGTATGTGTGTATGTATGTGTATGTGTGTGTGTATGTGTGTGTGTATGTGTGCGTAAGTTTATATAACACTGACAAACTATTCAGAGTATGTGAACAATTTGTTGATTATTTTTTGATACATATTTGAAGTGGTTGTTAATATGTAGTTCTTCTCTCTCTCTCTCTCTCTCCCGCTCTCCATCATATCTCACTCTTTCACTCCATCATATCTCTCTCTCCCACTACATCATCTCTCTCTCTCTCTTTCCATCACATCTCTCTAAATTCTATTTCTCTCTCTTTCTTTTATTAAATTTTTTCTTATTCCTTTCTCTTTATCTCGTCTTTTTACTTTCTTTCAATCTCTTTCTCATACCCTCTACACTTTCTTTTAGCACTCCCTCTCTCTCTCTCCTTTAAATTTTATTCAATCTTTCTTACTCTCTTTCTCTCTCTTCATTGTTTTAAATTTTATTCAATCTTACTCTCTCTCTCTCTCTCTCTCTCTCTTTCTCTCTCTCTTTATCATAATTTATCTCTTTTATTTCTTCTTTTTCTACATACAAACATACAAACAGACAGACAAACAAGCAGACAAGCGAACCAGCATTTTAAACACCCATACCCTGGTTTCTCAATCACCCACTTAACTATTACTAAGTTGATAAAACCTTACGGACGGCCTTTGAAATTTGAAAATAAATTATTAAACATACATCACACACACACACACACACACACACACACACACACACACACACACACACACACACACACACACACACCACACACACACACATAAAGTATATACATACAAATTCACCACACACACACACGCACAAACAAACAGACATACAATCATACACACGCACACATATTCATTTCACGTACCATACATACTGCACAATAAATAAAAAATGCCTATTTTGTTAATATACGTATATTCACGTGTATACATACATATATACATACATACATACATACATACATACATACATACATACATACATACATACATACATACATACATACATACATACATACATACATACTTATATACAAATACACATACATACCAATGCATACATGTTTATACATTCTCATTTCTTCATTGTTCTTAGGTTCGTCTTCTTCACACATCTGTCATTGCATTCCATTGCACACATGCACACGCACACACACACACACATACAACTATACAAACATACATAAACACATACATACATACATACATATACAAATAAACAAACAAACATACATTTATATATATATATATATATACATATATATATATATATATATATATATATATATATATATATATATATATATATATGGCATTCCATCACGTGACCTTTCGTGACACAAAGAATGTGATGTTAAGATGATGATGGGCATTAAAATTTTTTTGTATATACGTATGTATGTATATGTATGTTTGTATGTTTTTTGTTGGTATGTTTGTATGTTTGTATGTATGTATGTATATATGTATGTTAGTTAGTTTGTTTGATTGTATGTATGTATCTATGTATGTATGTTAGTTTGTATGTTTGATTGTTTGTATGTATGTAAGTATGTTTGTATGTATGTATGTTTGTTTGTATGTATGCATGTGTGTTGTATGTTTGTATGTATGCGTAACATTAGCATGTGTTGATATGTGGGTTTAAATGCTTGTGTGCTTGTGCATATGTTTGCATGACATCAAAAATTCCCACGGAACCATCGCGTGCAGTTTTGTATGTATGTTTGCCTGTGTGTATACGTATGTATGTTTGTATGAATGAATTTATGTGTACCTGTATGGGTATGTATGTACCTTGTGAGAGTAGGTGTTTGCCGCCAATTTCCTTGTTAAAAACCAAGAAAAGAAAGCATGCAAAGTCGAGAGAGAGGTGTGATTTTAGGTTAAAAAATCGATGGAAAGAGAGAGAGAGAGAGAGAGAGAGAGAGAGAGAGAGAAAGAAAGAAAGAAAGAGAGAGAGAGAGAGAGAGAAAGAGAGAAAAAGAGAGAATAAAGATGCTATATATATGTGTAAAATAGAATGGTGTTGATGATGATCCACTAATTAGCGACTCGGCGATTGAGTGGATGAAAGGCGTAAATACATTCATTAATTAAGCGACGAGCCGTGCCAAAATATGCGCGCATTAATAATAATAATAAATAATAAATAATAATAATAATAATAAATAATTCATAAACTTGTTATTATTATAATATAATAATAATCCTTCTCACGATATGAATTCCCGAAGTTCAATGCTAGTGAAATGGTTTTAAATCACTCTTTCAGATATATTTTTTAACATAATTATTATTATAAATTATAGTTGTGTTATTATTATTGATAATTATAATTGTTATTAATTATTATTATTATTATTGTTATTTAATGTTATATATATATTATTAATTATTATTATTATATGAGTTTTTTTCTTTGTTCGGTTCGTACAAGCGATCGTCTAATTAATTCATTCTTTACCTCTTTTCATTCTGTTATTTGTCTGTTCTGTCTATCCATTAATTCATTAATTCGTTCGTTCAGCTGTTAGTTCGTTCATTTATTCATTCACTCACTCATTTACTCACTCATTCACTCACTCATTCCCAGCACCATAGACTAATAAATTGTTTATTTTTCTTATCATATTTCACTCTCTTAGCCTTCTCGCTTATATCTTGAGAAACTTTATTGCCCAATTAACTACTAATCAGACGACTATACTTCACGCACACGCACGCACACACACACACACACGCACACATACACACAAATAATGTGATAATTGTGTGCAATGACTTAGCTAACATTGCTTATTTTATTTCCATTAATTCGTACAACACTCGAATACTACATCTGCTGCTGCTGCTACTACTACTACTGCTACCACTACTACTACTACTACTACTACTACTACTACTACTACTACTAATAATAATAATAATAATAATAATAATAATGTAATAATAATAATGTAATAATAATAATAGTACCAGGCCACCATCGAGTTAGACACTTTACAAGAATAACATCATCATTGGCTATTATTGAAAATACACAGCACATATCTTGCTTTATTATTATTATTATTATTATTATTTTATTGCAGTGTCAGTAATTTGCAGCAGTTGTAGTAGTGGTAGTAACAGCAGCAGCAGCAGTAATAGTAGTAGTAGTAGTAGTAGTATTAAAAGTAGTAAAATTAAGCGAAGAATCTGCGGATGGATGATAAAATTTCTATCATTGTTTCAAAAACCCATGTAGCTGGTAAACATTACTCCAATCCAAACCAGCCAATGAAATCAAACTATGCAAATAATTTAACACAAACCAACCAATGGCCTTAAAGTATGCAGATAAATTATGCAAAAATCGACCTAAATACCTGACATAGTTCACTCTGATTGGCTCTCTGCCTTGCTAATAGTGATCATTGTATAAAATGGATGAGTTTTTTGCCAACTTCTGTTATCGTTGGGGCTCTGCGTTCAACTTCACTTTAATTATTTTTTAATATTTCTTGAGGGAATTTTTTAAAAATTAATAAGAAACAGTTAATTTATTTAATTTTTTAATTATTACCATTAATTAGTGTTAATTATTTTAGACTTTTGAATTGTAAAAACTTATCAGGATTATAATAAAACGATCTAGAATCCTAAATCACTTTTAAAAGTTAGTTACATTAAATTTGACGTCATCGATATTTTTTAATTCCTAACCAAAAACACTAAATTATCCGGGCGGATCTGAACCGCTTTGACGGGGGACCAGAATTTAAATTAATTTGTACTGGTATTATTTCACAAATTTGTGTCAGTTTTGCACTTTCAAAAGTTACATTACACTCTAAAGTCTAAGTTATAATAAAAGTACTGCCAATATAACATTCCTCTAATAATCATCTTCTAACGATTTCAATTCACAATTTCAGTTAATCATATTAAGTTTTTTAACGATGAAATAACATACAGTAATAAAACTACACTATTTATCATTCATCCATCCATTCATTCATTCATCTGTCCATTCATTCATTCATTCATCCATTCATTCATCCATTCATTCATCCATTCATTCATTCATTCATTTTTAATGTTACTTTTTTATTGGTTCACATTACTTTCATTATTATTTACACATTCAATAATTCATAAACTGCTCTTTCATTCATTATTATTCATTCATATACATACATTTTAATAATAATGATAAATAACCTATTTAAATTATTAAATTAATAATGGCAATCTATTTAAATTATTAAATTAATAATGATAACCTATTTAAATTATTACGACAGGAAGATAAA
>NW_008705432.1:338945-341445 GCF_000326865.2 Helobdella robusta | reverse complement strand
ATAGTTTTGGTGAGCCTCTATGTATTTTTGTATGTTTGTTTGTATGTATGTATCTTTGTATGTGCATTTGTGTAGGTATGTATAAGATAATAGTTTTGGTGAGCCTCTATGTATTTTTGTGTGTTTGTTTGTTTGTTTGTATGTATGTATGTATCTTCGTATGTATGTCTGTATGTATTGTATATGTATATATTATATACTATATAATATGCATGTTTTGTTTAGCTGGTTTTTATTGTCTGTATGTTAATAATTTTTTTTTTGGTGCAGTAATTATCATCATCTTTGTCATCATTATCGTCTTCGTCGTCACCATCATCATTAACTTTAGCATTATGAAAAAAAACCTTCTATCATCATATTAAAATAGCATGGCATTTATGACATCATTGCTATCTTCATCATCGTCGTCGTCATCATCATCATCATCATCTGTTTTTTATATAATTCATTCATTCTTTCATTTATTCGTTCGTTCGTTCATTTGTTCGTTCGTTCGTTCGTTCGTTCGTTCGTTCGTTCGTTCTTTCGTTCGTTCGTTCGTTCATTCATTCATTCATGCATGCATTCACTTGTCATTCAATCCTTCATTCTATTATTATTATTATGATAATTTTTTTCTTAATTGCTTTATAATTGGCTGACACTGATTTGATTGCATTCTTGTCTAATCTTCCTATAATAAGTCATAATTAATGATAACGAAGAGAGAGAGAGAGAGAGAGAGAGAGAGAGAGAGAGAGAGAGAGAGAGAGAGAGAGAGAATGAGAGAGAGAAAGTGATTGATCAATTGTAAATATTGTGATTGCAAACTGGTTGGCTGGATGGCTGGCTGGCTGATTTGATTGCTTCATATTATTATGGTGTTGTTATCTGGGTATAGTAAATTTAATCCTATCATCATCATCACCAACGTCATCATCATCATAACCATCATTGGCATTGTCTTTATCATCATCCCTATCATCATCGTCGTCGTCATCATCATCTGTGTTCTCAGTTTATAGATTGGATATTGTGTTTCATAACTTGTATAAATTGTTTACTGCTGGAGTGCTTTGTATATAGATATGTATGTGTGTGTTTGTATGTATGTATGTATGTATGTATGTATGTATGTGTGTGTGTGTGTATGTGTGTGTGTGTGTGTGTGTGTGTGTGTGTGTGTACGTACGTACGTACGTATGTATGTATGTATGTGTGTATATATGTATGATTATGTGTATGTTTGTATGCAAGTATGAATGTATATATGTATGATTATGTGTATGTTTGTATGCAAGTATGAATGTATATATGTATGATTATGTGTATGTTTGTATGCATGTATGAATGCATTTGTGTATGTTTTGTATGTGCGTGCATTTGTATGTGATTGCATATGCATGCATGTTTTTAAATTTCTTTGAAAACTTTTCAAAATGTTTGTTGTCAGTCAGTCAGTCAAATTGTTTTTTACCTTGAATATATCTCTATCTTGATGAATGAATGAACCACAGAATGAATTGGTGAATGGATGGATGGATGAATGTATTCACAAAGAATGAATGAATGAACCTAAATGAATGAATGAATAAATAGATCAGGTTTTATTACTTGAAGGGCTGAATGTTTTAATAAAAGGAAATTTATGAATTCTAAAACAAATACTACTACTGCTACTACAACAAACATTCAAACATGCACCTACATGCAAATATACATACAAACATACACACATTCATACATACAAACAGACATGCATGCATGCATACATACATACATACATACAACCAGACATACAAGCATACAAACAAACTTATTAAACATACACTTCAACTAAGTGAGCTGTTTGATTTAACAGTTGTAACATTAGTTTTTGGTCCAGAGGCTTATCCTTCATTGCTATTACTACTGCTTCTCATCCCATCTCATTCATCTTTTCATTCATTCAGTCGTTCATTTTTTCAAATTTCTTCTTTCTTTGCAATCATTCAATCAATACATAATAATTTTGGTTCATTTAATTTGTTGGTTGATTGGTTGGTTGGTTAGTTGGTTTATTTATCCATTCGTTCGTTCGTTCGTTCGTTCGTTCATTCGTTCGTTCATTCATTCATTCATTCATTTATTCATTCACTCATTCATTCATCCATCCATCCATCCATCCATCCATCCGTGTAATCATCCATCTTCTAAGCATTTGTTAAACCATGGACATAAATTAAATTACATGCTTCCATGAACACGCTCACACATTCACACACGCACACATTCAAACCAAGCATACATACAAACATTCTTAACATCATTTCTTAATCCATGGCCTACAAATTTGTATAAGAAATTGTAATTTTATACAAACACACATACATACATGCATGTGTACACACATACACAGACAAACATACTTGTACTACACACAACACACACACACGCACACACACGCGCACACACGCTTATCTTTTTCTTGCATATTTGTTTGAAAAAGTGATTTCAAAGTTTGACAATGCAGAATTTA
>NW_008705432.1:336959-338874 GCF_000326865.2 Helobdella robusta | reverse complement strand
AGAGAGAGAGAGAGAGAGAGAGAGAGAGAGAGAGAGAGAGAGAGAGAGAGGGAGAGGAAGTCTCAAAAGTTGAAATATCAAAAAAGTATTATACAAGAGTGAAGGAGTGAAGATTAATTGAATGAATGAATCAACAGGAAAGAAGGAATGAATGATTGAATTAATGAATGAATAGACAAATATATAGAGGAGTAGGAATTGGTTTAAGGTATTTGGTTAGGCTTTAAAATTCTGTTTAAAAACATTTTCTGATAGAATAATGAATGAATGATTAAATGATTGAATGAATGAACGAATCAACGACAATTGGAGGAATGAATGAATGAATGAATGAATGAATGAATGGATGAATGAATGAATGACCAACAAACAAACAAACAAACAAACAAACAAACAAACAAACAAACAAACAAACAAACAAACAAACAAACAAACTAATGAATGAATGAAAGAACTAACGAAAGAAAAAATGAAAGAAGAAATGGATGATGATGACTATGAACATTTCTGATTAATAGATGTTAATGTATGTTTCATATTAGGTATGTTATTTATGCCTGTTGTTTGTTTGTCCATCAGCCTATCTTTCTGTATGTATGTATGTATATGTGTGTTTGTGTGTGTGTATGTATTAATGCATGTTTGTGTGTGTGTGTGTGCGTGTGTGAATGCGTGTGTGTATGTTGGTTTGTATTTATATTGGGATGTATAATGTACAAATGTAGGTATTCAGGTCAATGGATATAGCAAGTTTAAGTGTGTGATACTGAATTGTACATGGAATGATAAATTTTTGTTGTAAATTCTCTCTCTCTTTCTCTGTCTCTCTCTTCCCTCTTTCTCTTCCCTTCTCTTTCTCTCTCTATCTCTCTCTATTCCTCTCTTCATATAAGTTTTTTTTATATCAGTTCATCAGATTTTAAGTTCATTTTCTGAAGAAGGTATGTTAATGGATGATGTAAATGTGAATGAATGAACGAACGAACGAATGTATAAATGAACGAACGAACGAATAAATGAATGAATGAATGATGGAGTGAATTAATGAAAAATGAATGAAAGAATGAATTAATGGTTGGTTCTGTGGTAGACACTGTTCCTATAATTTCCTTATCTCAAATGCTAATCATAACTTAATAGAGATTTTTTCATGTTGTTTATTTCATGTTTGCATACGTACAAACGAACATACATACATGCATACATACATACAAACAAACAAACAAACATACATACGAACATACATACATACAAATATATATACATACATACAATTTTACATACATACATACAAACAAACATATATACATACATACATACGTACATACATACAAACAAATATACAAACATACATACATACAAGCAAATATACAGACAACATACAAACATACACACACAGTTGCATGTATATAAAAATTAAATGCATGCAAGCCAAGTTTTGTAAGCAGTTTTGAAATGTTATAGATGTAAGGTGCATAAAAAATTGAAAGATAGATAGATGGATGGATGGATGGATGAATAAATGAACGATTGAATGCATGATTGAATGATTGATTTGTTAGTTGAGTGAATGAATGAATGAATGAATGAATGAATGAATGAATGAATGAATGAATTAATTAATGGATGATTGATTGGTGGAATAATAAAATAGATGTCTGATTGGGTGAAAGTATGAAATAATTGCTGGGCAAACGAATGAGTTAAAGCTGAACCTGCTAATGTATCGTCATCACTATCATCATCACCATCGTTATCTTCATCATCGCCACCATCGTCATCTTCATCATCGTCGTCATCATCACGACAACTAGCTCTAGTAGATCTTTCTAATGATAGCTAGAACTCTCAAAAAGCAAGAAATTCTTTTTTAAGCACTCATTAATGAGATTTAATAACAACAATAATCGCAATA
>NW_008705432.1:327493-330958 GCF_000326865.2 Helobdella robusta | reverse complement strand
TATCATTATCGGGACTATCATCATCACCACCACAATCATCATCATCAATACAACGTGTCCACAATCATCATCATCAATACAACGTGTCCAGACGCATATCATCATCATCATAATCATCGTCATCATCATCATCATTATCGTCATCACCACTATCATCCTCATCACCACCACCACCACCACAATCATCATCAGTATAACGTGTCCAGACGCATATCATCATCATCAGCACTTCAGCATGATTACTTCGCCTGTCTGGGACCTGAAGTTCATAAATTGGCCGATAGTTAGTTATGATGATGATGGTGGTGGTGGTGATGATGATTGTGAGGGTTATGATGATGATGGTGAGGGTGATGATGATGATGGTGAGGGTTATGATGATGATGGTGAGGGTGATGATGATGATTGTGAGGGTTATGATGATGATGGTGTTGATGATGATAATGTTGATTAGTTTTGTCATCAGCGAACGCCTCACAACTGTCATCATCAATTTCATCATCATCTTGTCATCATCATCATCGTCGTCGTCACCATATTATTATTATCACCATCGTCATCATCATCACCACCATCGTCATCATCATCACCACCATCGTCATCGTCATCACCACCATCGTCATCAGCTGATTCGATATTTCGAGTGGCCGGCCTCCAGCTGCACAGGGATCCAGGTCTGGCAGCCTCCTCCTCTTCTTCATCTTCATCCTCCTCTCATAAGAGGAATAAAACAAGTCATGATGATGATGATCGTGATGGTGGTGAAGATGATGATGGTGGTGATGATGATGATGATGATTATTATTATTATTATTATGATGGTGATTATGGTGGTTGTGATGATGATGATGATGGTGGTGGAGATGATTGTGATGGTGATGATGATGCTGTAGGCAATGATGATGATAATGATGTTTTTAATGAATTGTTAGGAGTGAAATATTGGAGGCAGAGTGTCGTCTTCTGAGCTGAAGATGATGACGAAAATGAAGGTCAACATCATCATCGTCGTCGTCGTCATCATTATCAACATCATCATCACCATCATCATTATTATTAACGATTGCATCATCATCATCAACGACCCAATCAATGAATTAGATTTAATTCTTACTTACATACACATACACACACACATACACACACACACACACATATCTACACACACATACACATACATAAATACATACATATATACAAACCTCAATTAAATGCTATAAACACACAAATGATTTTAAATTAATCATCATCGAATGATACTATCTTTATGTTAATTTATATATATATATATATATACTATAAGAGTTCAGTTACTGTTGACACTTCATTTTTAATGAACATCCTATCATGCTTTAAATAGATTTTACTTTTAAATTTAAATTTTTTTTTTAATTTCCGTGTTGGTTAGCTTAGTTTTTTTTTGTTGTTGTTCGTTGCTGCTGTTCAGTATTTATGAAATTCATTTCGCATATTTGTAATCTTTTTAAATTTTATTTTATTAGTTTCCTGATTCTTTTGTGTGGATAATGATGATGTTCAGAGAATTTTTATGATCTTTTATTGGGAAATTTACATCATATATATATATATATATATATATATATATATATATATATATATATATATATATATATATATATATGTTTGTGTGAATGTATGTTAATTTAATGTTCTTTTTATTTTGGAATGTTTCCGATGATCTTTTTGATAAGCTGAAATGTTCATATGTATTTACACACACACACACACACAGTTTGTGTATACACGCACAATACACACACACACATATACACACAAACTCACACATACATAGCCACACACACACACATACACACACGAAACGAAACAAAATTTATTTTATTTGCTTCTCAAGATTAAAAAAAAGCAGGAAGGCCGTATTAGAATTCATATAATTCATATTTATACACGCACACACACACACATACATATACACACAAACTAACACATACATAGCCAAACACACACACACACACACACACGAACGTACATATAGGCTAACTTGTTTAGATATTGTATTGTATTTGTGACATCGTTGAAAATAGAATTAGATTCAGGACGATGTTCCTTCATTCTGTTTCTCTATATTCTCATGGTTCATTCATTTGAAGAAGCGTTCTTGCGTTAATCTTCTCATACTTTACTTCTGCTACTGCTACTACTACTACTGCTGCTGCTGCTGCTGCTGCTACTAATAATACTATTCCTATTACTACTACTACTACTACTACTACAACTTTTGCCGTTAGTTTTACCACTAGTTCGACTGATACTACTATCATTACTACTGCTGCTGCTACTGCTGCTACTACTGTTACTACAACTGCCTTATAAAACTCTGCAACTGTAGAGCATAAATTCTCCGAATGGCCATCAATTTGGTCCTACACTATGAGTGAGAGGTTGTTTTTTGGGAAAAATTCTTCATTTCTGCCTGATTCTTAATAATAAATTTCCCTCCTAACGTATAACATCCAACAATTCTTGCTCTCCCTGGAGTATGAAAAGCACTGCCGACTTGCAATGCTGCTCTTTTCGTAGTTAATCTATAGTTTAAATTACAAGTTACTGCTGATACTATGTTATTATTATTATTATTGTTGTTATTATTATTATTATTATTAACATTTATTTATTGTCTGAATTGTATTTTTGTTACTTCGAATCGTATGTCATATTATTTATTAAGGATACATGTACTATAGATATATATCTAAATATTTCTGTACATACACGCATATATCATTCTATATAGCTGTCATATCATGTTAATAATTATAACAACAATACTTCTAATGTTATTATTATTATTTTTGCTATAATTATTATTATTAATTATTATTTACTAGTCGCATTTTTGGTTTATCATATTTTTCTAAATTAATTCAAATTTTGGATTGATTGATTGATTGATGGATTTATTGATTGATTGGTTGATTGATTGATTGATTGATTGATTGATTGGTTGGTTGATTGATTGATTGATTGATTGATTGGTTGGTTGGTTTGGTTGGTTGGTTGGTTGGTTGGTTGGTTGGTTGGTTGGTTGGTTGGTTGGTTGGTTGGTTGGTTGGTTGGTTGGTTGGTTGGTTGGTTGGTTGGTTGGTTGGTTGGTTGGTTGGATGGATAGTTGATTGGTTGATTAAATAATTGTGTTTTGATTGGTTCAATGATATATACATTCATTCACTTATTTGTTCGTTCGTTCGATCGTTCGTTCAACATTCATCCAATCATGAACCTCATCTTAAATTACTGATTTGTAATTTTTAACTCTCATCACCTCAATCGTATTCTTCTTCACAGAAGACTTTTTTAACGATATCATCCTCATCATCGTCGTCATCAGCATCACTATCAGTATCGTAATTGTGATCATTATCATCATGGCTACTATGATCATGAACGTTTCCAGCCTCATCATCATCATCATCATCATCATCATCA
>NW_008705432.1:304346-327342 GCF_000326865.2 Helobdella robusta | reverse complement strand
ATTTGTACTTAGTAACTTTGTAATGATTTAATTTATTTTATTTTTATCAATTGTTTATTTGTTCATTTCATTCGTCCTTTGGTTCATTAGTTCATTCATTCGTTCGTTCGTTCGTTCATTCATTCTTTCATTCATTCAATTCATTCATTCATTCATTCATTCATTCATTCATTCATTCATTCATTCATTCATTCATTCATTCATTCATTCATTCATTCATCCATTCATCCATTCATTCTTTCATTCATCCATTCATTCATTCATTCATTCATTCATTCATTCATTCATTCATTCATTTGTTCGTTCATTCATGCATTCAACAATCACGTTCATTTAAAACTTTCATTTTATATTTCGTTAATTTATATTTTTTCATCAGATTTATATGAAGCACGTATATCGCCATAACTGTTGACTATATAGGCTATTTATTTTATATATATATATATATATATATATATATATATACACACACCTTTTTTATGAGTATTTCAAAAAATCTGTTCAAAACGTAATAAATTTCGTTCTATTAATTTGTGGTGTTTTATTTTTTCATATGTGTATGTTTGTCTGTGTCTGCCTGTTGGTCTGTGTCTGTCTGATTGTCTGTGTCTGTTTGTCTGTGTGTGTGTCTGTTTGTGGAGATGTAATCAAATATTGCGTTACAAAATGAATTTTAATTTTATCCTCGGTTCGCTTTTAGTGAAACGCGTTTTAAATCTAAAATAATGGCGGTTTTTATGAATTTTAAATTTCGGAGATTTTATTTTCTGTCTCAAATTAAATTCTGATTAATATTTTTAAAATTTATACTTTTGAAATTTAATAATAAAATTACTTTCAAGAATTAATTTAAAATTAATTTTTTTAATTAAGAAAAAATGAGTTATGTTATAGTGCTAACAATTACCATTGTCTGCCTCTTGTACCTACTCTATTGCATTGCTTCCTTAATTTTCAGGCTATCTAGCGGCCCGGTTAGCAAATTTACACACACATAAACACACACTCACACACACATACATACATACACTCACGCACGCACATACGCACACATAATTTTCCAAAAATTCCAGCCCCCTTTATATTTTTACTGCAAAGAGCCGAGAAACTATCAGTACCTCGTCATCATATACAGTGGCAGTAGTTCAAGTAAGTTGATTTTATTATAATTACACACCACACACACACACACACACACAAATCACACTCACACACAAACGCATACATACATACATACATAATGCTTGATTAAAAATTAAGAATTAACTGTACTAATTTGTTATCCATGAATGATTATACTCAACCACTCCAATACTATCATCCAATCGCAGAGGCCCTATCCAACAAAACTGTGAAAGTGACTTTGATGGGCACCCTAGGTGTTCTTACCCCCTTCCTGATCGACAGTCGGGCGGTTCGATCGCAGACCCAGCGAGAAATTTTAAATAGAAATCGGCCTGATGTCTTTTTGATTAATAGCGAAAGTTTGTTGGTTGAGTGAGTGAGTGAGTGAATGAATGAATGAGTGAAAGAATGTAAGAGCGAGTGATTGATTGATTTGTTGAAGAAATGAAAGATTGATTGAACAGCTAAATATAGAATGAATTAATGATAAAATAAAATGTTGAAGAAATGTAAGTTGAAGAATGAATGAATGAATGTATGACTGATAGATAGATAGATAGATAGATAGATAGATAGATAGATAGATAGATAGATAGATAGATAGATAGATAGATAGATAGATAGATAGATAGATAGATAGATAGATAGATAGATAGATAGATAGATAGATAGATAGATAGATAGATAGATAGATAGATAGATAGATAGATAGATAGATAGATAGATAGATAGATAGATAGATAGATAGATAGATAGATAGATAGATAAATAAAACATTTAAGATCCTCTAGGAGACCTCAGCCACGTCAACATCGAGCTCTTGTCATTTGAACAAGATGAACTATGGTTCGTATTCTATCATTGCGTGGTCTAGGTTTTATCTTTGATTCTAACATATCTCTTTCTCCTCAGATTCTCCTAGAAGTTTTTACTTTCATCTACGTAGAATAAAAAAACTTTTGCTATTTCTTGACGATCCTATTCTTCTCCTTGTTACTTCTTTAGTCTTATCTAGGATTGGTTATTGTAACTCGCTCTACTATGGTCTCACTGATTCTACACCCTATCCTTTAAGTGAAGCTTTTAACTCGGCTGCTCGTCTAGTTGCTCGTGCCCCTCTCTTTTCTCATATATATCCATATCTTGTTCTCTTGCAATACAAACTGAAAAATAACCTAAAAACACGAACCAAACACACGCAGGTATGTAAAGTATGTTACGGTGATCGATTTGATGTATCACAAATGGTGGTATGTACCCTGTGATAAGTGGATAACTGCTATGAGCAGGAGGTGCGATCAGAAGAAATTTATGATCAATAGTGAATTTTCTGCCAGGTATTTGCGTTTGTGTGTGTGTTGGTATTTTTAAAATGTAGCGTGTGTATATATGCATGTGCAGTATATATATATATATATATATATATATATATATATATATATATATATATATATATATATATATATATATATATGTATATATATATATTTATATATGTGTGTTTGTGTGTGTGTGTGTATAAATTAAAAAATTCACAAACTAAATAAATCTAAAAATAGTTTTTGGTACCAGAACATGGGTATTTGTTTGAAGGAATTCCACATGTGGTTGGCCCCATTCACGTCATCATTATTCTCCACAAATTTCCTGAATAGCACATCCCTACTTTTGGGTCTCGTCCTATTGTCCGTCACCATCTTGACTTCCGTCTCTATTTATAGATCGTCCTCGACTAGTGAGAAGCAAGTTGGGGAAAGCGAGAGATGGGAATATCCGGATGTTTCCGAGGTACGTTCGTTCGTTCGTTGCTATTTATAATCTTTTTTTGGGGTCGTAGTGATGAGGGATGATAATGCTAATGATAACGACGATGATAAAAAAATAAAAATTTAATAAATAAATAAAATAAATAAATGAAAATTTATTATTATTTTAATTATTATTATTTTTAAGAAAATCACAAATTCATTTCAAACAGTCAGCCATAATTACGCTGATAGTGCTGTTGCTGTCCTTCGGGGTTGCTACGGTTCAACTTACTCTGAGATGGTTTTCAACGTCAACGAACGCCTTCCTCTGCCGATATTTTCATATTTGTATTCTCACGAAATATCCATTACGTTTGTCGAAACGTCATCTCAATAGGTGGGTATTTTAAGGTGATTCTGGTGCTTTTTGGCGTATTTTTGATGGATTTTACGTATTCTAACTGAATACTCAATTAATTAATTAATTGGCTTGTTTTGGTATATTGTTGTATTCAAAATCTATCTGAAACTTTTCTGAAGTTAAAAATGCCAATTGTTTTTCTTGTATCAGCGCTATTATGCCATGGTTAGACGAAAGCAACATCACACTACAGCAGCATTTGCTACAACCGCCACGTCCACAACTGCCCAACAACAACAACAAACCAGACATTAATCGTCATCATCTTTACAACAATGGCGGCCATAATATGACAAACAGGTTAAACATAACCAACAACACGACCACATTCGCTGACGATGTTAATAACAGCTTAAGACTTAAAAGTTGCCTAAAAAAATCGGAATTTAATTCCGATTCCGATACTTTACCGATAGTCTCGTTATGCAGCGAAGATGAAATCAATCTGACAACGTCCAGAAATACCGTTATAAACTCTTCGACCAAGTATTCAAACCCTTACAAAAGTCTACTATTTAATTTCAATGATTTCAATTCGCAACTCCAAGGCGATGGAGCTGGAGATGAGAGGAATAATTGTAGAAATGATGATGTCAATGACACTGGCGATAGTGATTATTGTAATAATAACGGTACCAATAATAACTGTATCGATAATACCGATATGAAAGGTAGATGTAATAACGGTAATAATAACGATACCAGTATATTAGACATAAACGATAACAATAATAATGACAGCTATAGAAAAAGTAGAAATCATAACGATACTTATAACGATACTAATATAACAGATAAAAATAATAACGATACTAATAACGATACCAGCATAATAGATAGAATTGACGATGTGTGTACGCCAGATGCCAAAACGTTGCTAATACCGATGCCAAATCCTAATATTAATCTGATTGATGACTCATTTAGAGATAATATTTCATTAATAAATAAGAAAAATAGTAATAATAATAAACGTATCAACAACAATAATAATAGACGCAGTGATTATGATGATGATAATAATAATAACAACAACATAATAAGCGGAAGCGAATTCTATATAGATATCGAAAATTCTAAAAATGATGTCGTTGAAACGTTGCAGAATAATTGGAAACATATTTGGGATAAGAATTTACTGCAAAAAAGCAGTTTACGTCATCGGGCTAAATCCAAAAATACGAAGTTTCTTCATAAAAATCAAGAAAGTAATGTGAATAAAGTCAGTGTAAGGAGGCGGTATAGGCTAGAAGGTGAAGTTATATGGCTGGTATCGCATGTTATGGATGGCTATTTTAGTGGAAAGCTTGAAAGTTCGGCAAATTTTAACGTAAATCAGGGCGAAAAACTTAAAAATTTAGTAAATTTGAATGCAAATTATGACAAAAAGCTTCAAATTTTAGTTGATTTGAACGAAATTTACGGTAAAAGTAATGATAAACATGGTGATAATAGCTTAGAATTGAGAAATTTGTTCAAAGAAAGGCTTTATAATTTATGTAATAGACTAAACAATAAAAAGGATGGTAAGATTTGTGAAAATGTTGGTGATTCTAAAGCAGAAATAACCGGAATTTGTGTTTCTCAGGAAGTAAATGTTCATGAAATGCTTAAAAATTTCACATATTGCTACGAAAATTCTTATCAGAACTTATCGCAATCCCAGAAAGTTCTAGCTCAGTATATTCTGGAAAAAACCGAAGAGAATTCGGAATACTGTTTGAGATTGAAATGCTTCAAGTTTTTAAACAAAAAATTAAACTTTGATAAACTTCTAAAAGTTAATGAAGAGAAATTGAAATCAATTTGCCCGGAGTTTTTAAATCTTAACAGTTTAAATTTCTCAGAAAATGAGATGAAAATTTTCAAAGAAAAATTCACCAAACCTGAAACATTCGACCCGAGTAAGATTTTGTACAAAGAAAGATGTCTAACTTTGAATCAAACATTTTTGGATTCGGTTGCAGATGTGTGTTTCAGAGAACACTTTACAAAGTTTTCATTAAAAAATCTTAAAAATATAACGTCAAATACACCAAAAAGCTTGATAGTAGATGATTTTTACAAGTTATCTTTAGAAAAATTATCATCTGTCCTAGTGTGGTATGTTAGTACATGTATTAGAAGCGTGTTGGATGAAAGCGAAAGGTCATGTAACATCATTTCGTTTGTGCTATTTTTTAAATTATAATTTTATGATTAAACCTTTTCTATTTTAGTTTAACTATGTCATATTAATAGCGATATAATGAATAATTATTAATAAATTGATTGATTAATTAATTGATTGATTGAATCCACGCCTGAATCAAACACATTTGCAAGCTAACACAGATTGCAAAATTTTACTTATAAGTTATAAATTAAGTCTAATCATAAAATAGTATTCCATTTTTTCATTTTAGGTTATTGAGCGAGAACAAAGAGCTGAATTACCAAAAAATTCACGACAATTTCGCTACAGAATTTTTTCCTTCGCTAATGGAATCCTGTCTCGCTATTCTTTCAAAATGTTTTAAAGATATAGATAAAAATAAATTTTTACTAGAAAGTTCTATCTATGGTATCTATTACACGAACCTGTTACTGAACCTGGCGGTGCTAAGGCTTCACGTAACCATCGAGAAAACGAATTTTTGCGTTTTGAGGGCACATGAATCTGACAAAAGTGACGAAGTTGACGTGAGAAATTTGAAATTTACAAATTTCATGAAGAAGTTGTTCAAAGTGGATGACTTTTCAATCATCGATCCTCAATTCCTCGTTAGGTTGAGGTGTCTTGGCATTGATTATTTGTTTTACAAAGGTTGTACATTTAATTATTTTTAATCATTTTTTATCCGCTTCAGATGTTTTTTTTTTTGAAAATTTCGCTTTATAAATAAAAGAAGGTTAGTTGGTGGGTTGGTTTGATGTTTGTTTGATTGTCAGTAACTTATTAAAATGTGATTTATTTTTTTCAGATTCACTGGGAATGTTCAGCAAAAAGCCGATTTTGAGTAGCCACCTAGGAAAATTAACCAAACTCGATCTACTGAAACGAGTTTTTCATAATGTTTTAATAGTAAATTTACTAAAGAACGGCGTAACTGTCAGTAGTACTAGGCAGGGGCGTAAACTGCAACATCACCAAACACACCAAAATCAAATGTTCTTCCAAAATTCTCGGGGAAAAGTAAATTTTGATAACAAAATGCCTTCAAAAAATGATAAATATAATGTCGAGCTGGATAATTTCATTTATAAGATATCGAAAGTGATCGATGTTTCATCGATGTCCGAAGTTATTTGGGATTTATTCATCAAAAAAGTTAAAAGGTAGGGCGGCCATTTTATTTCTTTTTTATAATTCTCTAATGTGTTTTTTTCAGAAGCACCAAGTATTTATGTAGGTATTAAGTATTTTTTCATGGATTTATTTGTCATTTTTTGCGTGTTTCAGCGGGTTCTGCGTCTGACAGAATCTGAATTTTTAAAGAATAACAAATAAATTGGTAAAAAATTATTCTTCCAAAGATACGTGAAGCTTTTTGTGGAAGTTATCCAGCGGAATGTGGCAGAGATGGGCACGAAACAACTTCACAAGATAAGCAAGGAGTTAAGATCAAACATGAAAAATGACGTTTTTTCTGACCAATGTACGAATAAAAATTGCAAAATTGATGAAAATGTGTGTTCTAGATGTCTAAATCGTCACAAAGTTTCGCGAAAAAATTCGAACAACGTTCGTTTCCATGTAGAATCAAAATGCCGATCTGTTGCTGGCAATAGGATATCGGCCGGATATGTACCATCACCTAACAAAAAATTCAGCAAAACAAACTTTCCAGATAGTTATCATGATAGAAATATAAATCTCAATATTATTAACACTCTTGAAAAACGAAATAAGACATATCCGAAGATGACGAAGACGATGGTTGGAAGAGGATTACACGTCGATGATGGAAGCGGTGATAGTGCTAGTATTTTGAAATCAAACTTTTACAACTTTACTACTACTGCTGCTACCACTACTGCTGCTACCACTACTGCTGCTGCTGCTGCTGCTACTACTACTGCTGCTGCTACCACTACTACTGCTGCTACTTCTATTACTGCCAACGCCACAATTATTGATAATAACAGAGTCCACATCCACAAGTTAAATTTCCTGACTGGTGAAATTGAACATACTGCCGTGAAGTTCGCAGTCGAAAGTTCGGCACTGGAGGTGGCGGACCTTTGCGAGTTGTCCTCTCAGCCATCCCCACTGGTTGAGTTGGTGAAAGGGAAAGATGAAAATAATAACAGGAATAATAATAATAGCAATAATAATAATAGGGTGAATAATAATAATAATAATAATTCCTTTGAGGATGATTCTAAAAATGTAAGAATAGCTATATTAATATTATGATTACTTACGTGGTTTTGTAATACTGAAAAGTTTAGCCAATATCTTAACCATTCAACTATGGCGTTATAGAATTTCATTGAAAACTTGGACCTAGACCAATCGACCATTTGCCTCGTCACTATTATTACCAAACCAATATATATAATAATAATAAATTAATAATAGCATATTTATTATTATTAATTATTATTATTATTGTAATCTCAGACTAAAGCGTATGCTGGTGGTGGTAATTGGAGCTTGAAAGTGCGAGTGAAAAAGTTTAACAAAAACGTCCTAAGAGGTTGGCGGGAATATTATTATTATTATTATTGTTGTTTATTATTATTATTATTGTTGTTGTTGTTGTTGTTATTACCCCGTAAACGGTTTCTTTCAGCAACTTTTTTCAGCTGCATGTGAATTAAATCGCCTTAGTTCTCAATGGGTGTACATGACAAATAATTATAAAATAATAATTATAAAAAATAATTATAAATAATAATTATAAATAAAACTATAAATAATAATTTCAAATAATAATTATAAATAATAATTATAAATAATAATAATAACGAATGAAAATAATGAATGATAACCCTGCTTATTCAATTTCGGCAGATTTTATGAAATTAAAATCCGAAATACACCATCACATCGGTTCGGTCATGATGAACTTCTCCACCGCTAACAACAACAACAAAAATAATAACAACATCAACAAAAATAATAACAACAATAATAATAATAAAATTATTCCTTCCATAAGTGACGATACTAACGACTGTAATAATCATGATGATAACGATGATGATGATGACGATGATGATGATGACGATGAGGATGTTCCGAACAATAATAACAACCTAATGGGATTGACGCCAGTGCCATCTATCTCGAATATTAATTCAAAAACAAATGGCGCGGAAAAGATGAAATGCGCGCGAAATTTAAACGAACGTACGGATGAAAATGTAATTGGTGACGACGAAGACGACGACGATGATGGTGGTTGTGATGATGATGACGATGGTGGTGGCGGGGGTGGTTATGATGATGAGGATGGTGGTGGTGGTGGTTGTGATGATGAGGATGGTGGTGGTGGTGGTTGTGATGATGAGGATGGTGGTGGTGGTGGTTGTGATGATGAGGATGGTGATTATGGTGGTAATGACGGTGGCTATGGGGGTAATGATGGTGGTTATGGGGGTAATGATGATGATGATGAAGAAGAAGAAGTTGCTGGTGATGACGCAACCGAATGCGGATCTAAGAAAAATGAGGAAGAAGAAGATGATGATGATGAAGAAGAAGAAGATGAAAAAGATGATAATTATAAAGATGATGATGAGAGTAGGGAACGCATTGGAGATGAACAATGGCGTGTTAGGGACGTTGGCAAAGAAGATTTCAAGAGAGAATTAATAAAAACAAAACCACAGCAGGCACGCAGTAGCGAAAGATCCGATCCAGACATCAAAATCGGTGCTTTAAAAATGTCCAATTCCAGATTGGCCAACTCCAAGAACGTTTCTAAAGTCAGAAAGGTTCACAGAAGCGGTAGGCATCATAATGTAGAATCACAAACCATTGCACGAGATGTCGTTGCAAGTAATGATGGTGACGACGACGGGGATGGCAATAAAGATAGGACGATTCAATTGAACGACGACAAGCAGTTCTGTATTAACACGCCTTCAGCCTCAGAAATGTTATCTATGTCCAATGCCGGATATAAAAATTGCACCAAAATTAACTCGGTGACGTCATCAGCAACAACTCATGAGCATACTCTCGCCTCTGACGGTAACGATGAAGAATATCGCCGCCATTTTGAGTGTGATATGACGTCACACGTAGCTATCAAAGATCATAAATCAGCACAAGTTCAACAACGACGAAATGACGCTAACATCAACGAATGTCACGTTAAACAAATAACTAACAACATGCTCGGCGGTGACGCAAACACGCCAAAGAATAATAAAACAAACATTTTGAAAACTTTGGGCGATAATTCAGAGAGCGACAAAAAAGTGTGCAATTTGTGGGCCTTTGAGCACCCAACGCAAAACTTCAAGCAAGTCAAACCCAACCTAAGAACAACCAAATCTTCGAAATACCTTCAAGATAAGAAGGACACGCTAGAAAATGTCAGAATCATTCTAGCCAATGAGAAGCGACGCGTCGATTTTAACAAGATGGCGGAAGAGGGCTTGTTTGACCCCGTTCAACCTGTCAAAGTTCACGTTGACACCCTCATGCCCCGGGAGAAACTCGATGGGAGTGGAAGGTTAGGGCTGGGGTTAAGTGATCATTAATTAAGTGATCACCATAATTATTAATTAATTTATTGATTAATTAATTACACAATTTATCGGTTATAATTAGGTGAAGATTAAATATTTAATTATTAATCTTGCAAATAGATCTACGCCATCAGCATCGAACCCCACCGACCACCCCGCCTCTGATTACGAGGCACGTAGCGACAGGACGACAACAACATCAGCAGACGAAACGTCTGATGCGTCTGAAGTCCCAAGTGAAATAGTACCAACTGTTGCCACTACTACTGAAGCTACTACTGATAAAAATCAAGATGGCCGCCACCGTCATTTTGTCGATGTTGCTGCTGCTGCTGATGAGGATGAAGATGATGAGGATGGAGATGAAAATGAATCCAAACACGCCTCTAATGAACAATTCTCGGACGAAAAAATTAAGACTTTGGTAAAAAATATCGACTCCCAGATGAAGAACTTCAACCAGTATGATGACGACAATGAGGACGCCAGTGAAGCGGCTGTCGCTAACGAAAGAAACATGCCGACGGCCTCTGAATCGAACGTATTTGAGAAGTACGACTTGAGAGAGCGAGAAGCGTTCAGGTGCTACGATTCAGTTGACAACTTCTCAGTGCACCTAGGCTCGGACACGTCGCTAAGTAACCTAAGAATGAACGTCTGCCCGACTTCTGCAGCCTTTGTGGCCCTACTCTTTATATTTGGCGTTTGCTGTGGCATGATCTCAATAAGTTTGGCGGTGGGCAATCAACTGCCCGAAGGTCCGTCTTTGATCTGCCTGTACACTATACTGTGCGCTATTATTGTCCAGGGCCTTGTTATCGAGACCATCAAGATTTTGGTCATTTCCTTCTACTTCACTGCTGTAGCTAAGAGGATGGCTTTCTTGTGAGATTTTGTATGCAGTTTCTATACATCAAGCCAGTTTGATATTTTTTTTTTCTACAATTTTTCCAGTTTGTCTGTTTTTATTTAGATGTTTTGGGAGAATTTCTTAGATTTTAAGCCACTTTTAACCATTAATTTTTATTCCACACATACACATACACGTACATACATACACACACACACGCACGTACACGCACACATACACGTTCGTCCTTATAAAACCACTGACTCGTTCAATTATTGAACCTTATTATAATATTTATTCAATTTTTATCTTTCGCTGTTGAGGTTTTTTATATCTGGATTCAGGTTACGTAATTAAAATATCAAGTGCAGATCTTATTGTTATTATGATTTTTATTATTATCGTTATTATTATTATTATTTTTATTTTGCGATCCCTGGTTTAAACTTTTGCACTGGGATTTTCACACACACACACACACACACACACACACAGACACACACACAGACACACACATACATACAGACACACACACAAACACACATACATACAGACACACACACACACACATACATACACATACGCACACACACACACACACACACATCCAATCCATTATTTAATTCTAGAGAAAATTATGCACAAGCGTTCAGTTACTTCATCAGTGTCATCATCCAAACAAACACGCATCAATCCCATAGGGGAAGGTGGGGCCAGACGGTACAAGACGATTTTTTTTAATTTACACAGATGTGTGGTTATTTTTGTCTTCCTAGCATATGAAATTAATAAGCGGCCATGTTATACAGTGTCTTTGGTGACTACATGTTGTCGAACAGAAGCGAAGCTGACGAGTTTAGGGTAATTATACATTTTTTTTACAATTTTTAAACTATTCATCTAGTGCTATTCATTATTTAAGATTGAAAATCGCATACACCATTAGCTCCAGTAATTAATGATGTTTATTGATTTCATATATATATATATATTATATATATATATACGTGTGTGTGTGTAAATATATATATATATATATATATGTATATACAAATATATATATATATATAATTTGCAGTTTCTGAACACAAAAAGCTATATTAATTTTAATCTAAACAACATAAATGACTATATACATATTATATATATATATATATATATCCTAATTCCACAAAAAACTTTCCAATAATAATGATGATGATGATGATGATGGTCTAAAAACGAAACGACATTAACATATTATATATATATATATATATATATATATATATATATATATATATATATATATATATATATATATATCCTAATTCCACAAAAAACTTTCCAATAATAATGATGATGATGATGATGATGGTCTAAAAACGAAACGACATTAAGCAACGTAATAATACTGAAATTATCAGGTATAAACATAATGCTGTTGCAAGACTGTGACGTGCGCACATACACACGCACACATACATGCACGCACACATACATACGTCCACACACACACACACACACACACATACTTATATCACATATATGTGGTCTGCTTTATATTTATGCAAACAAATATACATGCATACATAAACACATGTATGCATGCCTAAATACATACATACATACATACATACATACATACATACATACATACATACATACATACATACATACATACATACATTCATTCATACATACATACATTTATACATACATACATACATACATTCATTCATACATACATACATTTATACATACATACATACATACATTCATTCATACATACATACATTTATACATACATACATATTCATACATAAATGCATACAAAGATACACACATACATTACTACAACAACAATAACAAAATCCCTATTGAACTAAATTCCCACCATACTACTATCCAAAATCTTTCAAAATATGCCATTGCGAAACCTGCTGTCGGCTTTTTTGGAACATTTCATTCCAATGTTTGACCTCGACTGGACCACTCTTACTACCTAAAATTACTTGACCGATTGGTTCGTTTCGGCCCATTCGATCGTAATCGACTACCGATATCGCCAGGGTCGTCTGTCGGATATATTCGTACGGTATGCAGAACATGAAGGTCTCGTTGTAAACCGGGTTGAGACATTTCTCTTGAATTACGGTTTTTCGTTTTTCAATTTTTTTGCCATCTCTCATCAGCCAGATCTTCACGTACGGATCTGTAAAAATGGCGTTGAAATTATTATTTATTATTATTTATTATTTCTTATTATTATTATTAGCATTACCAGTGTTCAAAATTAAGATAGAGACAGTAGATATACCGAATTGTACAACATTTTAAAATGATACATTAGTAATAGTAACTGTACGCAAGATATATCTTAAAACACCACGTTGAAATACGCATATGTACACACACACGCGCGCGTACACACAAACCATTACATCAATGTATTATTATCATCAATCAAATTAAAGGTAATGTAAATATACACAAGAACAGTCGATCATTTAATCTATGTGTGCGTGTATATGTGTGCGTGCGTGCGTGTGTGTGTGCGTGTGTGTGCGACGTAGAGTCAGTCAATAAATTTATTATCGTCATTAACACACGCCTAGTAAATTAACTTAACAACATGACGGTGGTAAATCCTTAATTATTTTTTTCCTCGTTTGGCGGCAACCAGTCAAAGCACGTGACATAAATAATATTAAACACGTGACATAAACATCGCGTGTAACGTAAACAACACGTGATATAAACATCACGTGGTATAAACATCGTAGGACGTAACATGAATGTCACGTGGTATAAGCAACAAAAACATAAACATCTGGTGACATTTACAATTTTAAAGAAATGTGCTATATCGTCTGTATGTATGTATGTGTGTGTGTGTGTGTGTGTGTGTATGTGTGGGTGTGAGTATGTGTGTGTGTGTGTGAGTATGTGTGTGTAGGTAGATAATTTAGATTTGGCTTGATAGGGTCTTAGTAGATCAATATGACGCTTTGCTATGTCGGATTCTGATTAAAGAAACCTAAAAAAATTCGCGTTTGTCTTTATGTATGTGCGTGTGTTTGTGTGTGCATGTGTATGTACGTGTGTGCGTGTGTATGTGTGTGTACAGGCGTTGTTTGATGACGTCATTGGTATCTGTTTTGTTGACGTCATTGGTGTCTGTTTGTTTAACTTAATTTATGTGTCAATTAAAATTTTTTTTTTCTCAATTTGAATACGTTCGTCTAAGGTTTCGTTTCTTAATGGATGTATGTAGTAGGTAGCTGGTGTTTCATGTTGTTGTTGATGTTGGTGCTATTGTTGTTGTTGATATTGTTGATGTTGGTGTTGTTGTTTTTGTTGTTGTTGTTGTTGTTGTCGAGTGCGGTCATGAAATTGATATAAATTTTCAACCTACACCAGGGAAGCAGGACCTGACGATTAAAATGTATCAAGGCATTAAACTCTCCAAGTTCCTCTTTCTCTCACTCTTTCTCTCTCTCATTCTCTCTCTTTCAGAATGAATTGATGACACACCATGAGGCTTGTTTAAAGATGGGATTAGATTGGTTTTTATATGTTTTTAATCTTTATGAAAAGAAGAAGAAAAATGAAGAGGAATTTTGTTTGTTTTTCATTTGTTTAAAAGCGTTTTGGTGTGTTTGTTCATATGTTTGTTTGTATGTTTGTTTATACGTTTGTTTGATTGTATGTTTATATGTTTGTTAATATGTTTGTTTGTATCTGTTTGTATGTTTGTTTGTATTTCACCTCTTAGAAAATTTTCCAAAAAAGCCCTTGGTTAACTCATTATTTTACATAAACAAATACTTTTATTTCTCCATATATTAGCGGTATTAAATACTAGTTGTAGCAGTAGATCAAATATTAGTGGCCGATTCAGTCGCAGTAGTAGAAAAAGCAGTAGATTAGTAGTTGTAGTAGTAGCGACAATGGCAGCAGAAGTAATACTATTGGTAGTAGTAGTAGTAGTAATAGTTGTTGCAATAGTAGTAGTAGTAGTAGTAGTAGTAGTAGTAGTAGTAGTAGTAATGGTAATAGTAGTAGTAGCAGTAGCTGTTGTAATAGTAGTAGTAATGGTAATAGTAGTAGTAGTAGTGGTGGTAGTAGTAGTAGAAGTAGTAATAGTAGTAGCAGCAGCAGCGAGAAAAAAAATCACAAGGGATGTATCTTGATTGAAGTTAGCGCGTAGTTCTGTGTGACTCGTATGCGTAGATGCCTTAATGATGTTGTTGTTGATGTTGTTGTTGATGTTGTTGTTGATGATGTTGCGGTTGATTTTTTTGTTGATGTTGTTGGTGATGTTGCTGTTGATGTTGCTGTTGATGTTGCTGTTGATGTTGCGGATGTAGTTGATGTTGTTGTTGTTGTTAATGTTTTAGTTGTTTTAGTTCATATTGTTGTTTGGTTGCTGTCATTTTCAATCGCTAGCCAATGCAGCACCCACAACATCAACAACAACATCAACAACAACAACAACTTATAGATGCTTAGCACGCGAATCTTCTTTAAAATACCGATACAATCGTTATATTGCTTATTTGTTTGCAGCCAATAAACTCTCAGAAAAGAATTTTTAAATACTTCTTAAAAAAATTTTTATTATTCACGTTTATTTATAATAATAATAACAATTATTATTATTATTGTTATTATTATTATTTTCATCGGCCATAAATATTTTTGATGAGAAAATTTGACGAGAACAGCATTTGATTTATAATTTTTTTCCGCGCGTATGTTTGGATATATATATATATATATATATCTGTGTGTGTGTGTGTGTGTTTGTATGTGTGTATGTATATGTGCGTGTGTGTGAGTGTTTGTGTATGCATGTGGAAAAAGAGAGAAAGGAAGAATTTTTTAAAAATTAAAGAGGGAGAATGAAAGAGAGAGACAGAGAGATAGCAAAAGTATAGAGAGAAAGAGAGAGAGAAAGAGAGAGAGAAAGAGATTAAAAATAATAGAAAATAATGGAAAACGGAATAAAAAAAGCAGGATGTGGATAATTTTAAAATTCTTCAAATCTGAAAGAATCAATTTATTTCACATTATCAAGAAAAAACATTTTTTAAAAGAACATGACGTCATCATGTATCAAAACATCATCATCACCATCAACAACAGCAACTACGACAACAACAACTACAACAACAACTACAACAACAACTACAGCAACTACAGCAAGAACGACTACAGCAACTACAGCAAGAACGACTACAGCAACTACAACAACAAAAACAGCAGTATCATATTCAAAAAATTGTTCTTTCTTACTAAAATAATAAACTTAATGCATCAAAAAACATTGAAAAACATCTTCATCTTCATACATATTTCATCGATTCAAATTTCATGTACGTATGTATGTACTTTTGTATGTATCTATGTTTGTATGCATGTGCGTGTGTGTGGATGTGTGTGTGTGTATGTTTGCCTTGTATTTGTATGTCTGAATGAAGGAGTGAATAAATTAATGGACAAATAATGAATGAGCGGGTACAAAAAATGACTGAAACTGAAATAAATTTCAAACAAACAGTAAACACAAACATACATACAAACAAACATGCAGACGTACATACACACATACACACATACATACACGCAGACAGACGGACACTAGAATACAAAATGCGTGCGTATAGCTATCGAAGATTTAATGCCAACGTAATGATGCAAAAATGCTCTTTCTGTCGATACGTTCACGTGTTTGTATGTGTTTGTATGTGTGTGTGTTTGTATGTGTGTGTGTGTTTGTGCGTATAAATACACTCAGTATTTATACAAACGTACATACATTTTATACAAAATTGTTGACACGAAGTTGACGGCTTATACTTATGAGAAAGAATCATTGACAATGGATTTCTGATTGGCCTCGTTATGATACAAAACATTTATAGATACAAACATACATTCATAAAAATATACATACATACATACATTCATACATACATACATACATACATAAATACATACATACATACATACATACATACCTACATACATACATACATACATACATAAATACATACATACATACATACATACATACAAACGAACAACATGCAATATTTAGCTCTACAAAGCAGTGACGCTATGCTGTTTACAATGCATTTGAGATATTGGCATGGAAACTGTGAATTATTAATATATATCTAGATGTATGTATGTGTGAATCTATGTTTGTATGTGTGTGTGTGTGTGTGTATGTATGTTTGTATGAATGTATGTATGTAATAAAAGTGAATACAATAAAATAAAAATGATGACGATTGTAGATATGATGATGACGATTATAGATATGATGATGACGTCATTTTAATGTTGTTGACGATGACGATGATGACGATGATGACGATGATGACGACGATGAATATATGGCATTCAATTAAAACAGATTGGCTTGATGTGTAGTGTTTGCTGACGGTCAAATAATGGTAGATAAAAGGTTCTTTGATACACATAAGCACATACAACCAAACAAACATACATACACACAAACAAACATACATACACACATACAAACAAACATACATACATACGTACATACAAACAAACATACATTACATATATACAATTAGACATACACACAAACACGCTAACAATACCGATATTATCAACATCAATACCACAATAGCAACAATAAATCGAAAAATAACCGCCTAACTGAAAATAACCGCCCATCTCTCTGACGTCAGCAAATATTAATGACGTCATAGAACAAACGACCATATATAGGAAGTGGCTACGTATATTCGGTACTGAGTACCGACGACAGTAGGTCGGTATTTCGATTTTGATTTATCGGTATTTTTACGTGGTCAGCTCCCATCTCCCATAATTTCAATGCTCACAACAGCTTATTATACTGTTTATAAAATTAGGTACACATACGCACACACATACACACACATACACATACGTACACACACACACACACACACACACACATACACACACACAAACACACCTGACAATCCATTAATATCTTTAGCGATGAGGTTCCTGGCCTGGACTATCCCAACCGTCACAGTTTCCGCTGTAGGCTGGTAACATAGGGTGACCAACAACTCCCCTAGTTTACCCTATAATTAAATTTATTTTAATCATAATAATCATTAATTATAATCGTAATTATTATTAATTATAACCATAATTATTATTAATTATAATTAGATGTAATCGCGTGGGGGAGGAAAAATATTATGACGATAATTTAATTATGTTAACAAAAATTAAAGCGTTAACATCAATCAATGAATGTGTAAGCAAATGAATGAATGAATGAATGAATGAATGAATGAAAGAATGCACGAGTAAAACATTAAATGAAGAAATGTATGAAAAACAACGAACGAATAAGCAAATTGAATGAATGATTGATTGTAAAAATGAAAAAAAACAACAACAGCAACAACAACAGCAGCAGCAACAACAACAGCAGCATCAACAACAACAAACCATGTGACTTTTGCAAGGTTGTAAGGTCATCCACATGGTCTGCTCTTTAGAAAGGTCAAGGTTACTGAGAGGCATGCAGACCTCCCCTATTGGATCGTCCCGACTGAACCTATCATAGTCAAGGACTTGCATGTACAACGTACGACTCATCAGCTTGTTGTATGGGTAGCCTGTATGCGAAGTTGAATAATCTCAGTTTGGGGGTGGATGTTTAAATGGGTGATTGAATAGTCTAGTGGTAAAATGTCTGTCTCTTGTTAAAGTGACTGGGTGGGTGTTCGAACGCAGGGGAAGTTTTTTTTCGCTAATCTTATGTAAAAAAAACTTGTCGATAATAAGATTAACCAGACAACAACAAATCAAATTACACCAACGTCATCAACAAAAACAGCAGCTGCTGCTACTGCTGCAGCTGCTGTTTTTGTTGTAGCAGCAGCAACGACAGCTGCATCCAAATTATTTATCAGGTGCCTACCAAAGAAAAAATATTTCTACGGACACAAATTCAAAAACAACTAAAAATTTCTCCCTAAAAATTCAAAAGAATTTATAGAAAAAATTTATTTTTCTATAATTAATGATTCTTCCCAGCGTTCATTTATCTGTCTATGTTTATTTAAGAATGAATGAATGAACGAACGAACGAATGAATGAACGAATGAATGAATGAATGAAAAAACGAACGAACGAACGAACGAATGAATGAATGAATGAATGAATGAATGAATGAATGAATGAATGAACGCATAAATAAATGCCAAACCACGTTCATATCTACAAGCACATCTACGTAGCTAACTTTTTTTTATCTATCAAAATATATTATAAAAAAAATTAAGAAGATAAACCAAAAAATATGAAAAAGAATTTCCCACCAAAAAAAGGGGAGAGAGAGAGATCGGAGAAAAAGAGAAAAAACAACCGTTAGGAAAAATACTTAAGTTAGAGAGAGAGAGAGAGAGAGAGAGAGAGAGAGAGAGAGTAGAACGTGTCAAAAGAAGAGTTTTTCCCACATCCATCCAATCCAGTTCCTACTTGACCATAATAATGTCCCTTCAAATATAAACGAATGAATAAATAAATAAAGCGCCAACAAATTTATATATGTGTGTGTGTGCTTGTGTGTGCGTGTGTGTGTGTGTGTGTATGTGCGTGTATGTGTTTATTTATTATTTATTTATTTATTTATGTCGACATGCACATTTGAGTTTCATCAGATGTAGAGCATTTGTTTCTTGACAGTAAAAGGTTCTCAAAAAGGTTCCAAGAAGGTCCTTTTTGTATTTTTTTGCGCGGGTTTCTTAGGTTATTATTAAAGGTTCCATTTGGCTCTTTTCAAGATTTTTTATGCGTGTTATATTTTAACATCAACAACATCAACAACAACATCGACATCATCTAGCAGCAAGAATAATATTAATAATAACAACAACCGAATTGATTTATGGATAACCAACCTGCACATACACTTTTGACCACAAATGCATATTTTAATATCTATGCATGGCGAAATTCAATAAATTGTCTTTGTTTTTCCGCTACTATATCTATGGCTTTTTCACATTACGTTTTTTCCAGGTGATTTATGCGTAATTCCCTCTACATTATCTCTATTTTCGGCAAAAAATCTTTAATTCCGACAATTATTTTAATTTTTTACTATATTTTTTCTGTTTTTTTTTCACATTACGCTTGTGATTGTTGTAGAATATATTTAGGATCTTTTTTATTTTCTATGTTTTGATATCATGTCCACGTAAGAGCCATAATTTTCAACGTTTTTTCATTAACTTTTCCACCTTATCTATGCTTCTCGTTACAGTATCTATGGTTTTTGGTACAGCTTTTTTCTATATTTCTCATTACGCTGTCTATGATGGGGTTTTTCGTTATTTTATCTATGGTACGAGCACGTGGGCGATACTATCGTTGAATTAATTGTGGGGATGCTCTTAGAAGTGCGTGATCAAAACGGCGTTTCTGTTAGGAAAAGAGAGAAAGGGAGAGAGAGAGAGAGAGAGAGAGAGAGAGAGAGAATGAGAAGGAAAAAATTGGCTATATAATAAGTCATAAAACTACATGAATAATAAATTTATTTACATAGAATCTTAATTCTATTGATTATATCCGCATTAACTCTTAATATCGCTCTGGGAGGAAAATGAACCGTGAATGCGATACAATGACGTTAACAAAGATAAAAAATCGAAAAAGATAATAAATAAAACAAGATAATAACGAAGTCACTGTGCAATTATTTTTATTTGTTTATCGGTAAAAACGCTTGCAATAATGAATGAATGAATGAATGAATGAATGAATGAATGAATGAATGAATGAATGAATGATCACTTAATTGACAAATAAATTTGTTACTTACCAAAGAAGAAGAATTAAATTATTTAGCGTAAAAACAAAACGAGGCAGCATTTGTATAATGCAGCGCCTAAATTCACTGGACAACTAAATCTTTCTTACACGTTTGTGCGGCCAAAACTGGGAAGAGAGAGAGAGAGAGAGAGAGGGAGGGTGGAAGAGAGAGAGAGAGAGAGAGAAAGAAAGAGAAAAAAGGTATAAAAAGAAAGTAAAAGAAGAGAGAGAGAGGGAATGAGAGAGAGAAAAATAATTGAGAAATAATTGATAAGAAGAGTAACAGAAGAGACAAAAAGAGAAACGGAAAGAGAGAAGAACGAAGGAGAGATAAGGGAAAGAAAGAAAAATTCAAAGTAGAAGGTAGAAAAAGAGAGTGAAAAAGAAAGAAAAAAAGAGAGAGAAAGGGAGAGAGAGAAAGATGGAGAAAATGAGAGAAAATAGAATGAAATGCTTCTCATTGACACTGCTTGCATTCCGGTTGCAAATTAAATTTTCAATTATCTGACCGTTGTTGTTACTCTTTATTATTATTATTATTATTATTATTATTATTATTATTATTATTAATAATATTATTATATTTCCTTCGGGAGAGCCTTCTAAAGGAAGATTGTTGAAAGTATAATTATGCTTTCTGAGAATTTGAACAGAGGCTGATGGCTGACGTCATCAAACATACAAACAAACATACAAACAAACATACAAACAAACATACAAACAAACATACAAACAAACAAACAAACATACAAACAAACAAACAAACAAACAAACAAACAAACAAACAAACAAACAAACAAACAAACATACAAATAAACGTACAAGCAAACATACAACATACAAACATACATACATACAAACATTCACTCAAACATACATACAAACATACACACACACATACAAACCAAAAGAATATGTAAGGTCATGATGAAGTGAACGCGAATGATGGCTGGTCTGTTTGCGTGTGTGTACGGAAGCTTTGATCATGAACGTATGTACGTTATAAGTATGTACATACGTACGTATATGTACGTATATGTACGTACGTATAGGCCTATGTATGCGCGTACGCAAACAAAACACTCGTTATAGAAGATAGATTACAACAACCTTGCAGATGCGATAAATCTCATTTTAATTCTCCTTAATCTCTGTTACCCCGGCCTCCTCCTTATAACTTCACTCGTTATAACGAAACTTTACTGGTTATAACGAAATAATTACCCGATAAAACGAAACTCTAATCGGTACGTAGCGAAATATTATTCGATATTTTCAAGCTTAACTCGGTATCAGGGTACGTTTTTTTTGATGTAACGAAACGTCTGTTGACAGTTTCGAAACGATACTGTCGCTTTAACGATTTTGTAATGGTAGTAATGGTAGTAGCATTAGCAGCAGCAGTAGTAGTAGTGTAGTGTAGTTGTAGTAGTAGTAGCGTAGTTGTGGTAGTAGTAGCTGTTATGGTGGTTGTGGTGGTAATAGTAGCGAGGATGTTGTTGTGGTCGTAATTTTAAGGAATGTTCAAGATTCCGGACAATTAATTATCTAGAAAGAGATGCATTAATGGAAAAATAGATTGATGGATGGACGAGTAGATAAATGGATGAATGAGAAAATAAAGGAATTAGAGGAACGAATGGGCAAATGAACGAATGATGGAATGGTAGAAAGAATGGAAATTGGATGAATGAAATGAATAATGTTGCATACGGCTTAAGCAAATTTGAAATTAATTTGTGTGTGTGTGTATGTGTGTGTGTGTGTGTGTGATTAATTATATAAGTATTTGTTTGAGCTTTTTAAACCAATCCCTCTCGATAATGATATTGATGATGGTGATGATGATAACGACGATGATGATGATGATGATGATGATGATGATACTTAACCAGCCAACAGGCAAAAATGACTAGCTTAATCCCCAACTAAAATAATAATATTTTCCAAAAATCTTTTTTCATCTTGAAAAACATTTTCACAAGATAATGTCAGATGTCAGATGCCAGTTTTAACATAGATGTTTATACTTTGAAGATGATTACAAACTTAAATGATAACATTAATATTATGAACAATAATAATAATTATTATTATCAATATTATTATTATTCTTATTATTATTTCGGTAAATAAAAGAATGTTTACATTAATATAAACATTACATTAATCGTTATTATTATTATTATTATTCAGACCACAATGACAGAAGCATCAACATCATCAACATTAATAAAATGTTACTACTACTACCACTACTACTACTACTACTACTACTACTACTACCACTACTACTACTACTACTACTACTACTACTACTAC